>NC_054559.1:18173339-18348339 GCF_017654505.1 Polyodon spathula
TACTGTGGCAGAAATCTAACATCTGGAGAAATTCTGTAGAAATCAGCAGTCGCAGCTGGCAGCTGGCATGATGCCACAGCGCATCTGCCAGGAAGGACGAAGGACCTGCACACTAACATACCTGCCAACTTTTGAAAATAATTAATTCAAATTGTCAATCTAACGTATCGGGAGTTTCTTGAGTCTCACCGGGAGACAGAAGACCAGCCTCCTGTATCAGGAGCCTTGGCAGGTATGCATTATGTATAAATCTTAGGGAACAAAATGCTTTCAGACAGAAAAAAAAACCTTTAGAAAAGCTCTAAAATGTAAAATGTACCTTTAAGAAAAAAAAAACCTCCGCCCATTTCTTACCTCCAGATTGCCCTGAGCTGAAATGTGAAACCTCCAGCTCGGGGGGGGGGGGGGGGGGGGGGGGGGGGGGGGGGTGTGCCGCTGGATGTGGGGGGGGTGGGGGGGGGGGGGGGGGGGGTGGGGGGGGGGGGGGGGGGGGGGGGGTGGGGGGGGGGGGGGGGGGGGGTGCCGCTGATCTGGCAACAGTGATTATGAGATTTGCACGGGCACCCCTTGGAGATACTGTAACGGACGCTCTGAAATGAGAGGCGGGCCTGCTTGGAGTCTCAGTGTGTCGGCTGTGCTCCTGGAAAGAGCAAAGAGAAGAGGGGATTAGGCAACATTATCGAGTAAACAGAGACCCAGCCTCTCCCTGGCAGCTACAAGACCCTCAGGACCGGCGAGAAGCTGCAACAGACAGACCTATTCATCTGTTCATCTGTCCTTTGGTAGCCGGTTATGAATGCCAAACTTGAACATCTGTAGCTGCTTCACAGTGTCAAGGCGATTTTTGTAATTAATATTTAACGACCTATAATTGGTATTCATTGCGCCAGTACTTTCTAAACCTGTAGTTTCCCACTGTAGTCCTAAAGAGCCTTTCTGGATTAGTCTTTCCACCCAGGTCCTCAATTAGTTACCTGAACCGACTAATGGAACATATTCCTGGACTGGAACAGACTACAAGGGCCAGAGTTCAGGAGCACTGTTTCTGAGCTCTGCAACGGCACTCAATCCCTGCAATACCAAAAACAACAGCTAGGGGGCAGCCGGTGATTGAATTACTTGTCCCACATTTGAGTATTTTCCCAGTCCTGGGAGTCACATGCTGGTTTTTCAAGGAGATTACAATACGAGTTTGACACATCCCGTCAAGCGCAGACTGAGAACACTTTGCTGCTTACCAGCTTCCCCTTGACTGGAGTTTCAACTGTGTGACTTTGCAGATCCTTTTCAGTTTTCTCCTTTTAAGTTTGAATTCTTCAGCTGAAAAAATGATCTGAATGTTCTCTTGCTTTCTGAACTGAAGGCACTATCAAGCACCATAGAGCACCCCATTCATTTTGCATCAGTATGCACATTTATTAGAACACCTCACGATTAGTCAGGTATACCCTTCATTAAACTAGCTGATGAAGACCTCTGGGTGTGAGGATTTCAATTTTCAATCAATGATGTAGGAACAACAGACACTCCTATGTGAAAACATTAGGCCACTTTGCGCTTTAATCAGGTATCTTAAACAACATATAAAAAGTCTCCTGCTTGTTAATATTTGTGGCTCTGTCGTCTTTTTCTCTGAACATTTTAAATTAATTGCATGTGCGGTCTATTAAAATCCCCAATTAAATGAGACAATCACTAATTTGCCTATTCTGGCCTTTTCCCAAGATTTTCAGTTGCAGTGGAATGATTCCATCTGCACAACAAATCAGAACTACAGAAGCAATGGGGCATTCCAATACATTTTCACACCACTGTATCTCAGAGTGAGGGAATGCAAACACATCATTGCATGCCTGTGGGAACGGGGAGTAAAGCAAACCTGCTAAGATTTGATTGCACTTTGCACTGCACAGAAGCAAAACTAAGGACAATGCAGCAAATAAATTATTTCACAAAATTATTATTAAAGCTTATTAGTTTAAAGCTCTTTAAAAAAAACATGTTTATATGCTTCCAGAAATGCATCAAATACTGTATTTAAAATATGAGTTACACAAAGAGCAACAGAGTGATACTGTACAGCGATGGAAATAAAAATCCTATTGCACAGCAGTTTGACCCATTCCAGGTTTTATTACAAGTGTGATTAGCCACAGTGTATAGGTCAAGCTCAGGTGTGTCTTATTATACTCACAGTAAAGCCAGGAATGGATCAAACCGCTATGCAATGGGACTCTGTTGTAGAAATAAGACCTCCCAGTTTTACTGTATTATCGTCTGGGAATGTGTTTATGCACAACATGTATTTATTTCAAGGACTTGGTGAGACACAGAGATCTGGGCGCTCAAGGATATATCTGTGGAGCCAACAAAACGACAAAATAATAACACATACATTAAAAAAAAATACAGTAAGCGATAAGACGTGAAGAAAACATCCAGACGATTGGAAAATAAGGTCTGTGTGCTTTTCAAACTAACTAATGAGCGGAGCAGATTTTGCACCGTGGTCAAATAAAACCTCGCAATTAACTAGTCTGAACGCTGTTTGTAAGAGAACGTAGGCGACTACGCTTGATTGAAAATTGAGCTTTAATTGGAATGACCTTCACGGCTCGCCAGAGCTGCGTCTCTCATCAGCCCCTTGAATAGTACACAACGCGCCCCCTTTTCATCGCAGTCTCCGACCCGCGTTTTTAGATGAATGAATCGAGGCAAAATGTGCCCGTTTGCACGTCCTGCCTGTTTTGCATTCAAAAACTACGTCAGTCGGGTCCCACAGCAGAGCGAGTGGCTGTAGGAAGAAAAATGAGGTGAACTCGTATAACCCCCAAAATAAAACAACTTAACCCTAGCGTACTGGAAGGAAGAACTAATGAGAATATTACATGATAACGTACAAATAATTTACTGCTGCACAAATTAAATGGGGGGTTTGCAGAATTTGGGGTTAGGGCACCACTGCGTCTGCACGTTTTTTTGAGGGCGGGGGGGCTTCTATCACATGCTTTCCCGCTGCGTATTATTATTATTATTATTATTATTATTTAAGTTTTAACACTGTTGTGTTTTTCTAGTACACTGTAATGAATTGCAGCTTGGATTAGAGTACTGTAACATCGCTCGTTTTATTAATACAGTGTTTTAAGTAAAGGCTAACTCTGGATTCCAGGAGGAATCTGCTTCATCTTCGCACAGATTCTCACAGTCAGTCTAGAATCCCTGAAATGCCTTGCACCGCTTTACTTGGCTTTAATCACAGAGGACTGGACTGCACTTCAGTGATATACGCGCCAGGCGGGCTTGGACTAGCGTGCAGAAGATTGCAGTCTGGAGGAGGGAGGACAGAGAGATCGGGAACTTTTAGTGTTGTATTTATAAAAAAAAAAAAAAGCTTGACTATCATTTCCACTCTTTTAAGAACAAACGCGTCAGTGCCCTGGCTGGATTCTAACTCTGCAGGTGAAGGAGGTCACTAGTGCCCTGTGAAGAGAGGAAAGTTGCCTCCTGACAGCTCCTGGCTGCAAAGCGCTTTCCAGACCACCAGAGAACTATACAGATCTCCAGCGTGTTTCCTTAACTGGGGCCTGGTGGTACTAACATTTCTCTTTGCGTGAAATGTCAGGGTGCCCTACACTTCCAGCAGCAGCTAAACAAGCTAGTAAGTGGAGGCTTCAGCCTAACCGTGAAAAGAAGCAGAACTACATGATCCGTTATCTCTTATGCACCCCCCCCACCAGAAAACACCACTGTGGCAGAGTAAAGCTCTGCCCTTTTTAAATTGGTAGGGATGGGGTTAATTTCCCCTACCTGCCTGGGTTTATTATGGTCAGGTGGCTGGGGTTGATTAGTTGATTAGGTTATTTTACGATCAATCAGCGCCCAGCCACCTGACATAAAAGGAGGCCTCTGCTTCTCCTTTAGGAGGAGAGAGTTGAGGAAGCAGGTTGGTAGTTTTTGGTTTGTGTGTATTTTTGAGATTTGTGAATCCAGTGAAGGCATTGCCCAGCCTGGAAACCTTTATTTTGTACATTTTGCTTTTTGTCTTTCTTTTTGTGTTTAAATCCCTTTATTTTGCCCTTGTGCACTTTTATTTTGTGTTATTTATAATAAAATTAATATTTTTTGGAACTGCAGACTGTCTCTGGGCCTCTATCCACTCACCAGCCTGTCACAACCACGTATACTTGGAAATAAATAACATGATACCTGGAAACTGGGGGGTCAAAACAAACCTTGAAACTGCCAAGGTGTTTAACTGTGATCTGGTAATGCAATGGTTTTGTGCTAAGCGGCTATTGCATCTACAATGTTAGGAGCTTTGAAAGGTAAAATAGTACCGCGATCGTAATATTTTCATATTTTCTCATACCCACTGGTGATCTATTGCAGTGTCAGGGTGTAACGTCAAGACCACTGCGCGAGATTTGTTCCTGTCCTTTGTGTTGCATCCTGCCTCTGCCCCATGTTCAAACTCCCATCACGGTCAAGCACACAGAGGGTTAGGGAGAATACTCTACCTCTGTATGCAACATGAATTTAAGAGCATCACTGCCAGTTTGCATTGGTAACCAAGTCACAGGGCAGTGGGTAAGCTTCTTTTCAGCTAATTGAAGAGGTTTTATTTGTGTCCCTAACCACCCTCACAACAGCGTGGCATTTACAGGAGCCTCGCAACCCCGGTGCAGACGAAGCAGGCTGTAAATGCAGGTTAAAGGTCGCTAAGTACAGTGATGACGAGCACCGCCCACTCACTGGGAAGCGATGAAGGGCTTTGACAGGAGATGCAATCTTTCAGCGAGATCTCCCAGCCCTCGTTTCCCAACAGACCAAATAACACCACGACACCCCCCTGAAATAGACTTTCTAATTTGGACTTGTGAGGTCCTACGCAAGGCAAAGCAAGGCTGTTGCAATTAGTGCAAAAGCAGGCTTCCTGTATGTTAGGATCCTGATGATTTACTGAGCAGAAATATTATCATCTAGCTCTAGGAAATGTGTGGAAATGCAAAAAAACAAACATATTAGATAAAGTCTCATAATGCTATTGAATTTACGCAATATAAATGATTGTCTGTGGTTACGCACGCTCAACCTATTAAAACAGGTAGTTTGGCTGTTGAGAAACCTGATTGTCACTACTCTGTGAGCTAAAACAATACACGCTCCTGTTGTGACTTGCAGCAGTAGGAGGCTATAGTGCCATCTTTATTCTGTTGAATAACTTTCAGATTTTTTTGTTACTGTGAAGATGAAAGGGTGTGTAGCATGTGTTAAATGTGGTTTTTATTGAAAAAGCGTTCAAGAAAGCTGGGGGACTCTAACAGGGACAGACCAACATGGTATTCTATATAGTGCCGTTCCTCCAGGGACTGTGTTAAAAAGGATAGCAGTGAAACGCCTCAGAGCTGGGCTAAGACTATCATTGCTGCTGAAATAAATATCTAATTTTATTCCAGTCGCACAAGAGCAGCATGATTATGCGACAATAACGATTTATTGGTTTTAATAAAAAATTTTTTAAAAAAACACAGCTGATGCTTTGACATCTCCATCCTGCTGCCCTGAAGAGATTCTGCTTTGGGAGAAAAACACAATCAAAGACTAAGTTCTCCCTTCCTGCACCAGATCAACCCCACCTGTAATATGTAATCAGTTTGGCCAAGACAGTAAAAAATGCCCTTTCCCTCCTGCTAATTAGCTCCTTGGTAAATCCAAAACAAATTACTATCCTGTGTCTCATTAAAGCACATTTCCTGGATTAGTTTAGCCAAATGAGCTATTATTGTAACCTCAAAAAAAGACAGAAAGGTATTGCTGATTGCAAGAACAATATTGTGTTTTTGGTGCTCTGTGGTATTTGATTAAGCACAGATTCATCATACAGGCGTGCTTAATTCAGAGGTTTAGTGTGAAGTAGAGTTCCAAGGCAAACGATTAAAGAAACACACCTTTGGTTATGCAAAGATTTATCACCTGTAGAAATTAATACGTAGAGCGCAGTTGTGCCAAGGGAAATAAGGACAGCACATAGATTGGTTTGGCAATGTCATCAACTAAACGCTTTTCCAGGCTTCCCTGCAAACAATCCCAGATTCAAACACTTAAAGGTGTTCTCAGTAAGGTTTTGGAATCCATCTCCCTCTGCAGCTGGACTATGTTTCTGAAAGGCATTGCATGGGAAGAACATGGGATGGTTTTATGGGATGGTCCCCAATGTCTCTCCAAGTTAAAGCACCACTGCTCGGAATGCAAAGCGAGTCATGCAAGTCTGGTGGAATCCTGTTCATGCTGCGCTGAGGCCCACAGGGAGCGATGCAGTGGTCATTGTGCTGCTGCAGAGTTGAGGGAGGAAAATCGATTGACCCCCCCCCCCCCCCCCCCAGCTGCAGAATTTCCAGCCTGGGCTCTTCACCTCCAGGGTTCTCTTGCTCGCTAACATCAGTGAAAAGAGGCAGCGGTCCAGGCAGCAGGAATGGAGGTCGTCCATTCCTCCTCCGTCCAGCTGAAGCAACATTCGAATGGAGAATTTGCAACTGGGTAGGAAAACAGGGGTACAAGTGATGAGAGAAAAAGAGCATCAAGCAAAACAAGAATGTTTTGGCAACATTGCTTATAGAACATCACACTTCTGACCAATTTTTGGCTTGCTGGCTTTGAATTAGTAGAGATGTGTAGGCGTAGTTAAGGCATAGCTCTGCAATGTACCGGCACTAAATATCCTCAAGCTATTGAACCCCCCAGTGCACAACCTGACAAGGGGCTCCTTGGCACTGAAAACCTTTTACAGGAAATTGATGAGAGGTGTTTTTTCCATATGGGTGTATAAGATCTTAAACTTGTAAAAACTTGTATAAACTATTTAAAACCATCTTGGGTGTCTAGGTAAGCTGAATGGCAGCCTAAGAGACGGCACAGTCTTGTCCCCTGTGGTTATTTCCCATGCACGCCTGGGTGGTACGGCCATAAAGAGCTGACCCTTGTCCATCTGGTCAGAAGGGTGCAAGAGCTGAACTTTGCTTTGAAATCAGACCTCCAGCACAAAGGGGGCCTTGATTTGCAGTCAACAGCGGAAACGTTCCTAATCGTGTTTTACACTAGAATAGCCCTCGTTGACATTCCAGTTGGTTTATAGTCCCCCCCACCCTCCAAAGCTGGTTTCGTCTGCAGAGAGACAAGTCTGCTCTCCTGCTGGAAAGAGCATGCCAGTGTCGTTCAGAAGATAATTTAGGCATGCTCTTGCAGCAACCAGAGGTTATAAATGACATAGTCAGCTATTCTGTTAGCTCAAGAATGGCTTAATAACAACATATTAATGGAAGTTTGTATTCTCAAAATGGATTAGTGTTGTGAAAATATCTTCTCAACTATGTAGTATTTTTCAGCTTCATTCGCTCGTCAGTTGCCAGGTTGTAGGAATGTCACAGTTCGTGTTACTCACTCTGTGGTTTCAAATGTCACAGAGAGACAGGGATGTCACTGGCTGGAAATCGGTGGGTCTAATAGACCTTAGGCACTACAAAGGTTAAGCAATATGTCAGACTCACTCAGCACTCATAACAATGCCTGCTGGTGCACGTTCTGTGCATGTCATTGTCAAGCAATGTCAGATATTTGAACACAGTTTTGTTTCCCCGATGTAGATTAATTGAAGTATATTGGAGGGCAATTTGATGAAGCGAACCAGGGCATGCGTGCATGCATTTAGGTAAAAATAACACCACTGTACCAGAAAATATTTCCCACTTAAGATATCACCAAATCTACAGTGTACCCCTATCCTCTCACCGTTGTCCCTTCGAAAAATTGTATGATCTTAGCATGTTTTTTTTTCCTTGACTATATGATATGCTGCAACAGACGGCATTCATGTCTCTGCAGGGCTGATGTGTAATACGTGCAAAATCATCACATGTACTATTCCTCTTAATGAGAGCCTTCAAGCTTTATCAATTCTGGGTGGAGTCCACATCACCCAGTGATATGAGCACGTGGATAAAACTCATTTCAGCATTGAATCTCACCAAACATTAGCCCCTTGAACAGCTTACGTTTCTTTTGGTATTTTTAAATTCAGCCCTATGGAGTTTTTTGGTTTTTTTTTTATATAATTGGGTAACGCAAAATAATCAGTCAGTTGGTTATGTCTTTTCCTTGCTTGGTGTTCATCCTTTACCCATTCTGTTTTGCCTATCCTATATCATTTATGGATACAGTCTCTTATTTGTTCTGTTTAAATGGAAGGAAACTGTGACATATACAGAAACATACTGAACCACGGGAGTGAAGGACTGGCGTTACTTTTTGCCTGGAAAGCTCCTTTCCCTGTTTTCACCACGTTTCCCACTGGTTTTGTTTTCTTTTACGGATGAGTCAAAACATCAAATTCCCACAGGCATTTATTGCAGCCTTTTCAATGCATGTTAAAAATGAAATGCCAGGAAGCCCCCCCTGCTTTCACACCATTCCCACATTGCTTTCCAGTTGTTTTTGTGAGAGGTAGGATGTAACGGAGTCGAGCGACAAGGAAAATGTTATAGCTCACCGCGCTTTACTGTGCTGTTCTCATGCTGATACTATGGATTTGCATTGCACTTGAGCCACGCTTTTCCACACTTTGATGTGTTTTAATCACGGTACTGTACACCGCAGTGAGATTGTGTTTGCATACTCTTCCTGTGCAGTTCTTATGCATCCACATCAAGCCCTAACCCTTACTGCGACCCTGGTTTGTGATTTGGGAAACCCTAGCAGCTAACCCTACTAGAGGTTAGTGACCTCAGAACTGTCACTCACCAACATTCTGACAGAATGTCCAAGCTTTCAAAAAAAAAAAAGTGAACCAGAAGCATAGCAAAACATTGAACAGAGTAACAAAAAAAAACCTGTAAAGCAGGGATTGAAAAGATTCAGCAAAGCAAGGCCCAGTTTACCAGTTTGGAATGCATTAACACACTCATTACCTTGCTAGCTGACCTTGCCTGTGCAGCTCTCCAGTCAGGGTCCTCGTGCTTAATTGCTATTAGTACCATTGGCTAATTAAAAGTAGTGGCAGGTATGGGATCAGAATCAAAGCCTGGATGTTTGTTATTCCAATCACGATGCACAAATCCTAGTTTAGTTTGCAATATATTTTTCAGTACTGATGAACTTTGATCTAGTTTTCCTAATTGTATCAGATGTTCTGTATGAAGTACTTAGTGTAGACAATAACACCATATGACACAAAAATATTAACCAGAACACACACTATTTATAGCCCATCCTAACCGTTTTACAGCTCTGGCCAAAAGTTTTGCATCACCCTATAGAGTGAACTCATTTTGCTTCATAAAGTCGAATGAAACCTGCTGAATAATGTTACGATAACATATTGAATTTTTTTTTTTTTTTTCATATACGGATACAAATTAAAAAATGTGATATATATCGAAATCTAACATGAGATACTGTACTACTTACATCGCTTCTGGTAGACTTCTGCGATATCATTTTGCAGTTTCTTTGATTACATGGATTTGCTCTAAATTATGTTCATGCCACTGCTTTCTTTATTTTTTTAATTATGTCTCAACCCTAAAAATCGAGGTGATGCAAAACATTTGGCCCCAGCTTTAGATGCAGTAGCACCTTTTCGAAACGACTCCCACACATGCATTCCTTCAATGACAATGTGATATAAAGAGCCTGTCTTCAGACTTGCGTGCTGTTTTATAATCATGATTTCCATTTATATTATGGCTCCCTAGAGGGCACTAGCATTGCAGGCATTATCACAATCAAGGGTGTGCTGGCTTCCTTGGGAGTCTAGTCTAGTATTGTATAAACTGGTGGTATTTTGCACTGTATTGTGAAGTCACAGACACAGAGACCCGACTGGATAGCTGAGGAAACTAAATGAGGAAAGATCGCAGCCACTGCATTTCTCCTGACCTCCAGCACTATGTAAACTGGTGTGTGTCTATAAAATAAACAGATTGCAGCACTGGCCAGCACTAGATTTAAACTGGTCATGCCCGGGTGTGCTGGTTTAAAACGCCACATGACTTAAAAACAATGTATACAATTATTTTTGATAATTTTATCCTCAAACCAGTGCAGGTACCATAGGACAGTATGTGAAAGGGACAGCTTATAACCGATATTTCTAAGTGATGATATTATTCAGTGAGGCAGGGCTTTGGGAAGAGCTGGGGCATCGCTAGAGCAGTAAAACGCAAATGAAAGTGAAGGAGTGAATACACATCTTAAATAAATGCATGCAATTGATCGGATTGTAGCCAAATGCAATCTGAAGAGTATAGTATGATAAAAGCTCCTCTTGTGTTGACTCCCCAGCTCTGTAGCCCCTTGGTGCCACATCAGTATGGCCTGTTGTACAAGATGACCCTGCTTAATTATAGAAGAGCAGCACACTCCCTAACCTGTGAACCCGCAGCTATTTAATCCACCTGTTCCCTGTCGTCTACACTAGAGACAGCCCGGCACAGACGACAACAGGAGCTGCATGGCTGATAACAGACATTAACTGATGCTGATAGCCATCAAAGCAGAACTATCAAGCCCAGAGCCATGACTAAATGTGCTGTAAGCAGGTACAGTCAGCTGCTAGTTAGCATCCATGCACGCCTGTCTTCTATCTTACCTGGAAAATGAAACTGATCCTGGCAGCTGTGTTTTTTTAATAACCAAATGGGAATACATACTATTGCAGGAAAGCATATTTAGACAGAGAGGGTTTTTTTCTGTGTGTTATAAAAAATTGAGTTATCATTATATCACCTTATTTTTTTTGGATTAAACTGTGCATCATGCAGCGGATCACGTTCGTTCACAACCTGTCTGCAAAGGAACAACCCCCCCCCCCCCCCCCCCCCATTCTTATCCATGGAAAATGCAGCTGACCTCAATTACAGTTGTTTCGGAATCCAGCAGAAAATGAGGTCACTGTGGGACCCGTTTGCAATGCTTGACCTTTAGCCCAAAATGTGCACCGTTCTTTTCTGCAAAAACAAATAAATAAGACTGTTGCAAAACCAGAAAATGAAACCACTTAGAAGCATGGTAGTTACAGAAAGAGCAGTAAAGTATTACTCAATTCAGGATACATTCTTACTGAATCCCTCCATTCTTGTCAGTTTTGAGCCAATGTCGAACAGAGTACCACTCTGTAGTGCTGCTGTGTGCAGCGTCTCGCACATTCTGTTTCAGAAGGGCTAATTTCAGTGTCAGTATAGTGTCTTCCTCGCCGACAGGACCTAAGGGGATGGGTGACTACCTGCAATGCCCACTGCCCGCATTATTGTCAGCTGCGTTGTCCTCCGACGCTGTAGCTCTGAAGTGGCTGCATGGTGGGCTGCAGAGTGAAAAGAAGCGTCTCTAGTTATCCAGAGTTAATCTAGTTAGCCGAGATAACAACACTGCCCCATGATGAGTATTCCTCGTTCTATCCAGTTCTGCAGAGATGAACCAGTACAAAAGTTTCCTATAGTAAAAGCATAGCAAAGTGTGATAAAGCATAGTAAAAGTATGGTAAAGCCTAGGTAAGCACTGTAAAGGGGTATGGTAATACATGTTTAAACAAATCATAGCAAGCCATGGTTAACTGTGATAAATACATTATATAACTGGGAAAACTGGAAAAATACCATGGTAAACTTTTACAAGGGAAAGCTTAGAGCACTGCCTGGCCCATAGCTCGATCACAGCATTATCTCATGTAGTTCTCTTTTTGAACTGTGCATGCAACCCTGACAGTTTTACTGTTGCAACAGGCAGTGGGGCGGCGTTTCCCCCTTGCTCAATCTCCTCCAGTTTCTTTCCCCTGCCCTCAAACCAGCCCCGTTCGAGAGTCTCACCTCTGTCCACAGCCCTGTTTAAAACGTGGAAGCCTGTCGGAATCTATCCGTCTCGCTTCACATTCCCCAAACCCAAGGCTCAGCACAATACTGCGCATTCTGAGGCAAAAAACAACTGCCTTTTTTTAGCCTAGCTTGCTTGACTCCGTTCTGCGAGCTTAGCTCCTTTCTCTTTGGTTAGTTTCATTCATGTTAACACCTCCTTCAACAGCAGTGTTGCAAAGTTAAACACAAATCCCAGTACTATTGTTTTCATAGGCTCTCATTAGATCTGTGTAGTGCTACTGTGACATATTCTCAAAGCATTTACTCCAGTCTTTAATGAAGTCCTATTCGTTTTTTTTTTTTTTTTAAGAGGTTCAAACTCCTGTTAAATTAACCACACTAGACCCAACCAAGTGAGTTATACATTTCAAGCCCTCTTTAAGGACTCTCGAGGTCTGTTGCTATTCATTTTGTAATATTAACACAAGTTTTTTTTTTTTGTCCTTTCAAAAATACGAGTTAAAGAATGGATTGTGTACAGTAGCAGGTCCTGTTTAATATTAACTTTGATCACGTGCAACCAGTGTGTGAGAAAAACTCCCGTTACAGCCCAAGTCAGTTCTATCTACAAGCAGGCTGTTACCTCCGTATTCAGCTGTCTGACACCCTCAGAAAGGTAGGTGATAGATTAACCCGGTTTGCACCTGTTTCCAGGACGCAGTCTGTGCCACTGTGCGGTTACCTTGTGCGTGGCTTCGCTCAGCAATGCGCTCGCTGTGCAGACAGGTTGGGTGTCGTTTGTGACGTTCCCTGCAGCTGTGAGCCTAATAGTTCCCTTTCTGTTCACAAGAATCGCATATCTTTCAGTGCGGTGTTTTGAAAATATATATTTTATCCAACAAACCATTCCTCCGCGCTACAGTGTGGTGGATGCCCACGGAATATTCACATCTGCAAGCAGAGTAAAACACTGAGAGGGGAAATTAGACAGCAACACAGCCACCGTTTACCAGTTTCAAATGGCAATAAAACCTTGCTCATTATCAACCATTGCATTGGTAGTTGACCTAGTTTACCTTCCCTGACGCAGTCAACTACCATACAGCAATGCTCCATAATTAGGTTCTATTACTTATGTAAGTGTGCAGTAACGTTTAGGATTATTCTGCACTGCAAATATTGGAATTCAGATTTCCAGCATGAAATCTCGTTTTAAATTGGAAACACACTGCAGGATCTTTAAGATTGTGTACCTGTGTAGGATGTGTTGGTAGTAGTATGACGTTATATGCATTCTGAGGTAGGGTGATTCCTATGTAACATTTGATTACTATTGGAATTATATGTTTACTGTAAGTAATACACCAGTATACTGTAAAAGGATGTGTGGAGGGGTTTGCAGGTTACATGCTGAAGCAACGCTTCTCCTTGTCACTCGATTGGATCTCAGTGGACTTCTCCTGGTTAATCAAGTACAGAGGTCAAATAAATAATGTATGGCAGGCTTGCACAAAACACACCAGCACTCTGATGTCTGGGCGGCTTTCATCCTGGGGGCTGAGTAGAAATCTTGCTTGAGTCATAAAATAAATAAATTTAGCAATCTTGAATTAGAAGTAACTCACACTTTATTATTATTATTATTATTATTATTATTATTATTATTATTATTATTATTATTATTATTAATCATTGATTTACTGTACAGCTATGGCCAAAAGTTTTGCATCATCTACAATTTTAGAATTGAGACATAATTTAAAAAAAAAAAACTATATAAACATAATTTTGATATTTTATTTAACATTGTGTAATCAAAGAAACTGCAAATCGATACCGGAAGCCATAATGGTAGTACAGTATTTCATGTTCGGTTTAGAAATATCACATTTTACAATTTGGATCAGTTTTTCATCAAGTATATGGAAAACTACAAAGCAGTATTTAATTCGATATGTTAACGTAACATTATTCAGCAGGTTTCATTCGACTTTATGGAGCAAAATTAGTTAATTCTATAGGGTGATGCTAAACTTTTGTCCACAGCTGTAGGGACGTATACCAAGATTATTATATATTATTATGTATATTATTAAATCTACTTGTCCTGAACATGAAAAATATAATCATAAAGAATTAAAAACTAAAATGCAGTTACGTCTACATCCTCCAGTCTATTTTCAGTACTGCAGCGGCTTCTTGGTCCAGTGACTTTCTTACTGGAAAGAAAAAAAACATTCTGTCTGCCAAAAAGAAGGGCGACTGAACTTAAGGGTGGTTTCCGGTAAGTTCTTTTTTAGACACTTGGTAGACATCGGGAAGCCTCCCCTGTTTTTTTCCTCTTATCTCGTGTAAACTGATAGAAACTGGCCTCTGATCTAAGCATCCTGTTGGGTGACAATGAGGTCCTTCCAGTGTTTTTTTTAGCCGTAGTCCTTGTGAAACTAGACCCTTTCCGTAGGAGGATGGGGCTGTCTCCTGAGCTAGGTGGCGCAGTGGGTCAACACCCTAGCCTTTCCAAATCTGGAGGCCCATGGGGCTGCCTTGGCTTCACAAGTGAAGAGAGTTCTCATATTGAGGGAGTAGTCCACAACCGACTGGACAATTTGACACAATTGACAGGGTGTGGGGTGCATTACAGACACGTCTGTAGCAGGGGCCACCAATCCTGGTCCTGGATAGCTACAGGGTCTTCCGGTTTTCATTTCAACCAAACCCTAGCACATCATTGCACCTGATCGACTTCAGCCAGTCATTGTCCCTCACCTTTCACTGACGTCCACAAGCACAAGCAACGAAAAAACAAGCAGCAAACACAGAATCCTGTGTGTACCTCTTAGCAACCTGGCTAGCAGAAGGCATACACCCACATGAAAGACAACGGGTTACCGCTGCCAATGATTGTATTATTCTAGCATGTGTGAACACTCTTTAAAACCTGTGAACAAACAGCAATGATATGGCAGTTAATGCAAGCTAGGAGGCCCGCATCAAGTACTACAGAGACCCTGGGAGGAGTTCCTGCAGTGTTTAATGAAAGCACTGGGATTAATGTCTCAACGAGTATTATTTATTATTATTATTATCACTGCACAATGTTCTGTATCTAGCAGCCTTGGCTATATTGGAATGTGAAATAATGTCACGCTTATATTTCCTAACAAGGCACTATATCATGATATGGGATCACGGAGAACACTTGGTGTCTTTAAGGCTGTTACAGGTTTAAAATAAGATTGAAAATACTGTGGCTGCTGCCAGTCCCATCTGCACTGTACAAGCCAGTCTGCACCCGGATGCTACCCGAAAGCCGAAGATCACCTGCCCACTTCATGTTTTTGCTATTTGTAAATCTATTCACCATCCTCCAGTATAATATATTTACAGTCTTCTGCCTGCATATTTTTATCTGCAGTCTGAGGTTTAAAACCAGCCTCTCACGTCCTTTGCATTGGACGCTCGTCAGGTAACTTCACTAGATAGCCAGGTCTTAGGATCATAACTGGTGTGATACGCCCGACCGAAGAACAGCAAGGGCCCCCACTGTATACAAAATGGCTATGGTACCCTTGGGATGTGCCCAAGACTCTCAACCTAATGCTTCAACCACTGAGCTACTGGCACTGCATCAAGCTGCTTCCACCACATAGGAAACAAAGAAAGATAATGCATTATCTCAGTAAACCACAGCGTATACGGGCCGGCTGCACATTTTCTGCTGCAGTAATGCCGGAGCCCACTTCTAACACCTAAAGAACAGTCTCCTTTCATCTTGCAAGCCATGCATTTTAGCTATACGTTTTCCACTACAGTAAATGGTAACAAAAAAGCACCAGGCCCCTTTGCAGGGGGAAATGTGAAAGGGAATCAAGTTTGTTTTTGCTTCACTCAGACAGGCCTGCCTTCAATAGAGAAAGTCCATATGTACCACTCTACAATGCGAGATCTCAGATTACCCATTATTTACACCAGCAACAACAGCAGCACTAGCTCCTGCAGCAGGCCTCCTACATTTCAACCTCAGGTCGCTTTCACTAGTGTGAATTCACTGTTCTAGTGTGAATGCTTATATTGAATGCTTATATTGAATTCTTAGCCCCTTTAGGGACACAAGGAATTGAGCGCGTGCTCCAACAGCTTCTTCTAAAACACATTTGAGAGTGATTCAAATATTAGAGGAGGAAACTGACAGCTGGGATGACCAGATCCTGCCTGTCGGTAAATTGCAAACCCTGTTTGGTGCACCTCCTTGCAAAAATAATAAAAAAAAAAACGTCATTTTAATTTGTAAGACACAAAACACTATAGCGTGCCGTGTGTTTACTTTGTCCTGCTATGCTAGCGTGCTCGGCTGCATGTCAGCCCACTGCTGTGGAGCATCGCTCTGGTAGAAGCTATAATTAAAAATGCATATAATCATATCGCTCACTGCGGTGGTACGTGTGTATCCGCTTCAATTCAATAAAGAAACCGGTTAGCTGGAAGGGACTGTACGTGCAGCTCTGCGGGAAGTTTATTCATTCATAACCTGAAATACTCAGTCATATAACATTCAACAATACAAACAAATACGCAGGAGGGAAAAAAATTACTGCAAAGTGCGTTTTGCATTTTTTTAGTTAAAAGAAGAAACAGCTGTTTATGTCAAACTAGACATAAGCAACTTTTGATTACCTTCTGAATTAAATAAGTTTTCAATATTCATTTGAAATCAATTCAATGTTTTTTTTGTTTTCCTTTTCTGAAAGTGTGTAGTAAATTGTGAATTCTCCCTGTATGTTTTAAAACCAGCCAAAAGGTCAGATGGAAGGGCTTGCAGAGGGAGCATCATGCTCGTCACAATATGTATATTTAATTAAATAATGTACTGACGAATTTAGCGTTTGTTGTTTTTTTAAGACGGGTGTCTGTTTTTTTTTTCATCCTCCGGTGCAATTTAGTTGTATTGAACCAAAAAAAATAAATAATAATAATAATAAATAAATAAAAAATAACGAGAGCGTTACAAAATCACATTCACACTGTTGTGCCGAGCCTGTGTCTACCCTGACTCCGAAGCCGTTTTTCAGGAAGGACTCCAATCCGTGTTTTGTATCTTTCCTCTCCAACCCCAGCTGACTGGCAGCTCTTGTTTACTGGCAAATAGATACAGAGTGAGACTGACTGAGGCACTGCAGACGAAATATAAGTTTTAATCGTTTTGCAAATCCTCAAGGCTTGTTTATCTTGCTATTGTCGCGTCTCGCAACATGTTCTCTTAAAAACAATCGTTGAGAGGAGACCGCCTGGATTCGGATATATCCAAAACAAAAAGGAGAAATCATTTCTGGCTTTTTTTTTTTTTTTCTCACACTTTCAATCACTGTGGTGGGAGCTGATACTGCATGGTTGTGTTTGTTTTGTGAAAAAAAGGATTGCAAATTTCCATTGTTTTCTGGTGTTTTTTTTCTCTCTCTTCTCTTTGGGAAAATAGCCAAGGAGTTGAAAAGGAAACATTAAAAAAAGGAAGGACGTTTGTTTTTTTTAATGAAAAAGGAAAAGCAATCTGTAAGATTATTATTATTATTATTTTTTTTTAACAAATGATTTTCTGACGATTGATGGGATGGGTTGTATTTTTAAGGGACGTTTTAGCACAATGATTCCCCCCTGATAAGGAAACTGAGAAAAGCAAATGTCGTTAGGAAATAAAAGACTAATATATATACTATAAGAATATACTATAAAAGAACAGTATTTGGTGGGTACCGTTTTAGGAGTCTTTTACTTGCACAAGAAGTGCTGCAGAATGTTATAAGGATTTGAAATAATAATAAAACATACACAGCAACTTCTGAAAATTTTATGAAAAAGTTTAACTATTCCCTGTGGAATAGGAGACTAAAACATTTTTTTAATAGTTTATTTGTGTTTTCTTGTTTGTGATTAACTTGCCCGAAGTAGAAGTTTGTGAGTCGCGGTTAACACAACTAGAATATAATCTGGAGAAAATACAGAGATTTCCACCCCTTGACGGACCTCCTGACCAAGAACAGTTGGTGTAGGATTCCTTTTTTTTCTCGAGTCTAGGAGGATTTTCTCAAACAAACTTCGAGGGAAATCTGAAGAAAAATCCACAATCACTTTGCAGTTTTAAAAATGAAACACTTGTTTTGCCTTATCGTCATCAAAAACCAAGATCACTGACTATAGTGTGGATTTAATCTATCTAAAAAAAAGAGTAAATAATAATAATAATAATAATAATAATAATAATAATAATAATATATAGGCTATATATTGTTTTTATTAAACAAGTTGGACCTTTTCCCCAACCCCTTTGGTGGGGTGATTTCTGACTACATTTTTAGTTTTTAAAAAACATTTTTGGAATTATTAATTTTCACGTTTTTGGATTAAACAGATCTATTGTTGCCAGGATGCGGCTGAAGATTTCAGCGCTTGTTATGGTCATTTTCGTCTGCATTTTAAGCAACTGCGGTCATACGGATGGGGAAAGTAAGTAACACAATTACTCGCTTTAACAGGATGATTGCTGTTGGTCAACTTTAAATATATACATTATGTTATACACACCATATATAATATTATATATAATGCATGTGTTTGTAAAATATTTACAAACTTGTATAAATATCTTATCTAATACAGCCGTCTATAATACTTGATAGGAATGCTCCTACACACAAGAAATCTATATGTTGTATATATATATACACAACATACCTATAAATATATTTGATATATATTTAATTACTTTTAAAAGTCCTAGTACATGGAGTGTGTTATTTAGAATGAACTTAAGATACTATTGAAAACTTTTGGCTATGTATTTTAATACCGAATGTTTGTCGTTGAATTTTACTTTAAAAGTGAAACGGTCTTTTTGAATACTCGTATGCATTAAATAGTAATCCACGAAACACGTTTCTTGTTTGTGTTAAGAATTTGAATTTTGTATTGTATTAGTTTTCTGGAACAATTTGTTTTTATGGTTGTAAAATGATTAAATCCTCTGAGGCCTAATGTATAGACGTCAGCCTGCTGGATAGCTTAGCGTGCTTTGCCTAGCGAGGGTGGTGTAATTGCCGCGAAACTAAACTGGAAGTTGCGGGCTTTGGGATGACGTACAGGCCTCTTAGAGTTTAATAAAGAATGTAAACATATTTAGTGTGATTTGTAACATGCAGAATTACTGTACCCCCAAAAACTGTATTCCAGTTGTTTACTGTTAGTTTAACACGATACCGTAGTATTTATCCATGTGTAATGTTTTTAAATGTATAGACGTTTGTATTTAACTTTAATGCTGATATGACGTTGTTTTCAAATGGATATACATTTCGCTGAAAACGTTAGTTGTCCACATTTTGATAGTAGTCATCTTAATATTGTATTGCTGTCGACACAGTTATCAACACAACCATATAAGGGGTTTTACATCTGCTTGCAGCCATTACCCCAAATTTACCAGTACAGTAGTGAGTACGCTAGTAGTAGAGTAGCTGTGTTTAAGCTGTCTGGTTGTTTTGTTATTTCTGTCATAAACGAATGATGGTATAACGGTTTTTGCTTACAAAAGTGTAATGGTTCGACATAGACATCGTCTGATATATTGGTAAATACACACAGTATATTGTTGTGAAAACAAAAAAATGCACTCTTGTACAGAATGGATTTTAGACTCCCTAGAGTTGATTAATATTAGGTACCGTGAGCGCGTTATTCGAAAGGACCGAGCGAAAAACAAGCTGAGGGCAGAATGGGTTAACAGTCTTGAAGTGAAAAATGTTGATATGGAAAATGTTATATATAGATATCTTTAAGTAGGAAAAAAAACGCAACATCAAATGCATCTAGATGACGTATGGATTTATTGAGCTGTTTTATTTGATTGATTGTTCTGGCTGTTGATTGCGCAGTTAGGAAAATAATACTGATCAATAAAACAAGCAGGCAGTCCACGAAGAGACTGGTGGCAGATTTAGATTTTACTGTTGATTTAAAAAACAAACAAACAAACAAAAAAGCCCTGTTCAAAGTTTACAGTTGTCTTTTATTGAGGTGCAAAGTTGACATCGCACTAAACGCGTTATGATAATTACATCCCCCCCCCTGACCCCCCCCCCCCCCCCCCCCCCCCCCCCCCCCCAACACTGGCGACACAGAAAGAACAGATCGACTAAATCGACCACGCATAGATTGTGCCGTTTAAGTCTCCAATCATACCAGTTAACACCAGTAAGCTTCTCTTTTGTTTGTAATCAATACCTACATGCAGATTTTGCATTAACATTTTCTTTTCAGGACAAATTACATGTGTGTGTCAGTTTGTTTATATATATTACACACACACACATTCATTCCTATTGCCAGGAAAATCAATATGCTGGCCCATACAGAAAAAAGGGATTAGTTTTAAATACCATTTGAATAAAATAAAAAAGCAAACATGCAAAGTCTTTTGAAAATACAGAACCGTTACCATGAATACAGTATTAATGTTCAGCCAACCATAATGTAGCTGTGGGGCTCAACTCTGCAGTCTTACCCCCTGCGTTACACTTGTTTCTTTTTTTTTTTTTTTGGCAAGGAACAGCTAAAGTGCTTAAACATTGAAACTAAGTTAATCTGGCCTGTGATGAATCATCTAGAGCGGTTTCATGAACCATTTTATTTAAATTCCAAGCGGAAATGTTACACTTTCGTTCATGTCTGTGCAAACCATCTATTAAAGATGTGGGTAGGTAGCAGCTGTACTATTCTGTTAATCTGTAGGAGCATCCATGCTCCTCAATGGCTTTCTCTTGACTATAGGCTTTCCTGAAGGTCAAACATGCAAGAAACATTGCGAGGTAGACCAACAGCACGGCTAGTGTCTGCTTTAATTAACTACTGATGAAGGCTAAAACACCTGCCTACTTGATTTAGTTTCTTAGATGCAGGGATGGAAATAAGACTCTTATTGCATAGCAGTTTCACCCATTCCAAGTTTGATGCTTGATTAGCCGCAGAGTATAGGTAACAAGCTCTGGTGTGTCTTATTAAACTCGTAGTTGGGTCTCAAATATGACAACAAAGTAGTGTTGATCCTTAAAAATGTTCAGTTTATGTTGATCCCCAGAGGTTGTGTACAATGAAGGCAACAGTGATTTATTTACAAGTGACAGCTTGGCTTTTCTGTGTGCGCACACTGAAGTGATCCATGGCTTGTTATTGCAATTAGCTGTTGAAATGCATTGGCACCTTTTTCAGGGTTCTCTGAGTTTTGGCACCTTTTCAAAAAAAAAAAAACAGGCCCCTTCTGCCACTGAGGACAAGTTTTGCATGGCTTGGTTAGAATATTAATTATGTGTCCACTTTCTAGCAAAAAAAAAAACCCAACCCAAAAACCTGTTAATGACCGAGAAGCTATCTGAGACGCTAGAAGATAGAGGTATGACGATCCTGGGCACCACCTAGAGAACAAGGGAAACCAATTTCGCATTCTCTTCTCTCCCACTGGAAGAATGCAAACCCTGTATCTTCATTGTCAATGAATACCAGACAATACAGATGGGTTTGGCAAATGCCATTATACCAGAGACCACAAGAACTTATTATGTAAGGAGAGTTTATATCTATTATGTTAACTCAATACACGTATTAAAACATCTTCTCTATGGTGTCCTTTGGACTCTAATATGTCTATTTGTCTTGAATGGGTTACAAAATTGAAGAATAAAGTGTTTTGTAGTTATGTGTCAATGTTGTTGGTGTGACTCAGCAGGGCTCTGCAATCCTTGAGCTTTTTGTACTGTAGATTAGGAACAAGGTGTCCCTTGTGTTTATAGCAATCACAGTGCAGTTGAAAGGTTTGAGCGCTTTGTAAACCTTGGAGCCAAGTGATCACTGACACTGTAATTTGTGGGTAAACAAGCCAGCTGCTTCCCACTGCTGGTGAAAAAAAAAACACAAGAACCAGAGCCACTTACTCTACTGTACAGGGAGGCATCGCTTGCAAGTAACACTGTGTTTAAATGAGAAAAGAGTTACAAGCTGGGTTTATCCTGCTTGTTACCACTTTCTGAACATGATTAACAGGGCTCAGGATTGATCTGCAGAATTATCCCTGGTTATGCATGCTGGTTGCCAGGTTGGACTTCCACAGTCCTTGTGGCTGTGGAACTGTGTGAGAGGCAACGTGTTTGTAAGATTGCTTTTTAAAAAAAAAAAATTTGCAGGAAAATGTTACTGTGGTAAAACAGAGCTGGCAGGTGCTGGTACATCCTTTTGTGTTTTTGACAGATTTACGGGACGATGTAAAAGTTTTTCCCTGGCACACAGACTGCAGTTTAGCCCTTCTTCCAAGACATAGCCAGCATGTACCCAATATGACCACATGCTCGTCCAGGATAAAAAGGGTTATTTATATAGTGTAGGCGTGAAGACTTCTTAGCGTCATCTACGCATGAGGTAAGCACAGCAAAATCGGGGCTGGTTATTTTCATGCAGTAATTCTGTCGTTCGTGTGTTGCATCAGTCCTTTTTTGTCTTTACTGAAATGAACCCTTAATAGCAAACCCAGGAGCTGTGTTCCTGCAGTGAAGTAACCCAGTACAAAAATAAGACCAGTGACTCCAGCTTTGAAGTCCAGTACACTGTAGCAGTTCTGTTTTTTCTTTTTGATATATTTCTTTTTTCACTGTGAAGTCTGGTAAACAAAAAAAAAAAAAAAAAAAAAAAAACAGCCGCCCTTGAGACTGCATTCAGGTTACCTTGAATTGACATATGAAAAAAAAGCACAGTTGTGCCCGGCTGTGGATTGAGATCAGACAAAAACAAGTTGTGCAACGGTTGAGAATGGCCCCCTTCTTGTCCCTCCTCTCTGCCTGTGAGTGATCCAGACGATACAGGGGGAATGGAATGGCAGTTCAGAACGCCTTGCTTGTGATCACCACCTCACTGACACTGCAGTGCTGTCAAGCTGTGGCGGTGTGTGCAAAATCCAGCCCTACGTCACCATTTTGATTTTCCGAGCCCCGTTCCTCCTTTAGAATCCCACACCGCAAGTGGAAATGTGATCAGGGGACCGTTTTATTCACTGCCCAAACTAATATAAAGGTGATTTCAAAAATCTGTTCTATATAAAACAGTTCTATTAATTATAAATCATTTCACTGAAACAATTGGTATTACTTGCAAGAGTTCTTGTTTAACAGAATGTGTTTTTTGGTCGATTAATTTCTTATGTCCCGATGTCCCTAATTTAAGGTACACATTATAACCATAATATACAGAAGAGTAACCCTCCCTGACAATGCGCTCATATATTACACTGCTGTCCTGAAATTAAAAACATATTCTGCTGTGCGGAAATGGGTACAGGTTATCTCTGTACTATTGAAGGGAAACTTGATCAGGAGAAAGGCTGGAGAGATTTTTATTATTATTATTTTTTTTTTTTTTTAACTTGTCTGAGATATTCCTCCAACCATTATACAATAAAAATATGACACTATTTTTCCTAGTAAGTAGTAATTAAGAAAAATACTGCAAGAATATTAATCTGAACCTTAAAAAAAAATACTTGATCTTAGAGTCGGTGGTCCTCCCTGAAATTAACCTCCAATGAAAAATGACAGTTTATTACAGTATAATACTTAGTCAGTCACTGCTAAACTGAGAGGGGTCAGTCTGTGTGCCATTATTACATTGGAATAGCCTTATGTTTATGGCAGGTTAAAGCTGCAGCTCCAGGCGCCAGGGTGGACCTTGTGGTGACCTTCAGAACGAGGGAGACCCCACTGGAGATTACTAGGTGTTGCGGCTCAGTTGGGCTGACATGGGTGACACCCCCCTGGCAAGAATGAATTCTAATCAGAAGTGAGTCTTTAAAAAAAATAAAATTAAAAAAAAAAGTTTATTGAGAATAAAGGCCATGGCAGGGTGGGACTGGGGGTGTTTTTAATTAAGGAGCAATAACTGATCTAGATAGTGCAAGCAGTGTAGCTTATCGCACTGTAGAAGTGTCATACAGAGGTACATTTCTAAGTTCATTTACGAGAAACAAACATATGCAGTGTTGGAGCCGGTTCGGGTCACGAGCGCGACGCTGTGAGGAAGCGTGCCCGTGTGTCCTCCTGAAAGGAGGTCTTGGCAACCATCAAATGCGTACGGAGCTGCAGCTGTGAGGAGGCGACGCAGTATGTGCTGTAAAGGAAGACTGCCATTGTGTTCTCTTCCTCAAGTGTTTTCTGAAGAGGTCTTTATCTGCACTTTTCAACTTGCCCTTCTCAGCATGTAGCTGTGTTTAATTGAGCCGCAGGCTCTAACGTATATGTGTGTGTGTCCTGCTGAAAACCCTAAACGCCTAGTCTACGGTCGAAGGAGACGTCCCAGTTGCTAAAATAACGCAACCTCCCACACCTGCAGTACAGATACTGTATGGCAAGCCTTTTGGAAGCTGCAGTCATTTTTATTTGGCCTGCAGAACATAAACTGCAGGGACCACCTACGGTTTTCTGGGTTCGCTTTTAGTTTGTTTTCTAAATGTTAAGAATTTGCTCTGAGCATTCAGCAAGATTTTATAGTACCAGTGTATTAACTTGGGTAGCCAGAGCTTTTAAAAAAAAAAAAAAAACCCTTACCACTGGCATAAGCAGTGGACTTTTTATTTCTGCGGTTTGAAACCATGTTTAGTACAGAGCCATCAAGGAATGCTTTAAGCATGCATATAATTTATTATTATTATTATTATTATTATTATTTTTATTATTATTATTTTTTTTTTTTTTTTTTTTCTTAGCAGACGCCCTTATCCACGGCGAGTTACAATTGTTACAAAGTATCACATTACAAAATGTCACATTATAGAATATAACATTACAGAATCTCACATTGCAGAGAAGGGCAGTTATAAAGTACAGTAGAAAATAAAATCAGCCTCAAATAAGAACAAAACGTTATGGGCAGTTCCACAAGTTAGGCAACCTCGGTGTCAAAATTTAAAAATCTTAATCCGCATGGGCTGTCATGTTTAAGGTAATTATCAACAGGTTCAGCAAATATGGCTTATTTATGGAGCGAGTCAAGGGTGATTCACAAAACTGAATGCAACCATATAATAATAAGACATGTATCCAGAGAGATGCTTTTATTCATCTTGTGGTTTTGAACTGCATTGTGATTTAGTGAATGTTTCTTCTGTTTTCATAAGCACTTCTAAGTAATTCTGTAAAAAATTAATATTCATTTTCTCACAGTTACAATCAAGGAGGAAGATTGCTTCTGTTGTGTATTGATAAGGGTCTGATAGAAGTACACCTAGAAAAAAAAAAAAAAAACTGTACAGAAGTCCTCAAACATCACAGGTATTTGTATGGCAGCGTGGATGAAGTCAGTTAGCCAGAGTACGTCCGACAGCATGGCATTTCAAGAGCATTTCTCCCTTTATCAAGAAAGGTGGACAGTTTGAATTAAATTTCTGATTGGTTGACACACTATGCCCAAGTAAAAATCCTTTTTGTGAGCTGTAGCCTGTTGGTGTATGTAGCCTTTTTTTATTTTATTTTTTTAAATGTAGTTAATGAAATATCGGATCACTGTGCAGACGTTAAACCAAAATGACACAGCGACGGCTCTGATCCGTCATGATGTGTATGGAGTTGGTAATGGCTCTGTTTCTGGTGTTGCCGAGAAGGCCAGGTTGTTTCGGTAGGACATTACTGTCGGGTCCCCCTCCTCGTTCCTCTCTCCTGGGCTTCCCCCTTCTTGGAGTGAATGCATCAGTGCTCTGGTTTCATTTATTTCCACTTCGGCAGATAACGCTGTGTGATTACACTCATAAACCAGGGGCATTTTCTGGCTAAAGGAATAAAAAAAAGTTACACATGTTAAGTTTTGTCACCATCAAGAAAGATGCATTTGTTTATTAGGCTGTGTTCTATGGGCTCAAGATACATTTTTTGTTACTTTTTCTGTTTATGGTTTATAGCAGTCACTTTTTAAAGTCTTGGGTGGGTAAAACTGCAAGGAACTTGAAGCCGCAGTACTATCATTTTTATATATTTTTATATATGAACATTTTAAAATGCAAGAAACAAAGTGACTGTTCTGGTGTTAAGCTATTGTGTCCCTTATTCATGATGACTTCATTATTCGATTGATTGCCCCCATGTAGCTGAATGCCCCTTATAAGCATGTCCATTTAAAATAGTTTCAGGAACTTCTCAAATGTTTATTATTGCACAGAGACACTAGGTCACCTCATCGCTGTCTTTAGTTTCAGTCTTTCAGGGTAGACTTGCTAATCTACACGGATCAGTGCTGGCTTTATCCGCATGAACTGTCTGTGTGCAGGGCTAGCTTTGGCTGATACAAGACAGTGGCGAGGGCACGGGTTTAGAGTTTGGTAACGCACTGTACCATGCAAAAACTGGGAGTGCGCTTGATACAGGTGTGATTCTGCATGGAATGTCAACGTCCCAAGGAGTAACCATCAATGCGGTACCTGCTTTTGTAAAATATTTTGCACTGCTCTGAAATCCAAGGCGCTGCGCACAGTGAACGTGCCTGCATGTTTTCACATCTCCAGGGTTCTTTATTTATCTATAAAGCCTCCTGTTTGGAGACAGATTAACAGACAAAGGTCTGTGTGGTCCGCTTTGCAAGTGTAAGGCGTTGATTGGAGTAATCCCCAATCTTGCAAACGTTAAGGCCTTTTTTATTTTGAGTTTTTCATATAAAATAGTAACCAAAAACAAAGGCGCGTGAGCGTCTTGCATTGAAAGCTATTTAGAGAGAGATGCTGTTAATTAGAATTAGTGTGGAATTGCACGCACTCATGGACTCTGCAGCATTGACTGTTCATATAGAAGGTTCTAATGCTGTGCACTTTATCAAGGCTGGTTCATAGGCACACACTACTACAGTCTGCACAACCTTTGCAAAGCTATGAAGACCCTTGCTGTAGGTGTCTTATCAGTTTTCATTTCAATAGGTACTGCTATTGTTATAGCAGTTTTATTTGTCATTCCTGTAATGCCTTCTATTTGATTTGTATAGAGCAGTTTGTATTCATAGGCTGGCTTAAACTGTAACACACAATTCTGTTCAGAACATTTAAAAGTGGAAAAGGTTCCGAGTGTGTGTTTTTTTTTTTTTTTTTTTTAAAGAAATGTTTGCGTAGATAAAACCAGAAGTTTCTGTGATTTTAGTGGCTAGTTCCTAAAAATAAAAAATTCGGATAGTCAAAATACTGCAGCGACGCGGCTGCCAAAACTGTGGCTCTCGCTGTGCTTGGCGGAGCTCCAGAGAGATAATTTAACCATGGTTTAAATTACTGTTGCCGAAACACTAAATCTATTGTTAATTAGAAAAGTCGCACTTTTCAGCTTTTACTGATACCATCTTCTTGTTGAGCGGAGCAGATTCAAAGGGCTTAAACATACAGCCAGCCGCCACCTTTTGTGCTGTTTGAAGTCTTTTAAAGGTGTGTTTGGTGGGTTGTGGGGGTGGCAGTGTTGCATGAGTGAGAGAAAGCTATAAGAAATGAAGTTGATATTGGCAAGCGCATTGGTCTGCTGAGGTTTTTTTTTTTTTAGGGTCATTCCATGCCACATCTTCTCAGTTGGCACAAGTGTCGCCAAATCAGAAATATTCAGGGCAGTTAGTCCTCATCGTACTAGAATCCTGGTTTATTACTGTAGCTGTAGTTATTTTCTGAGGGGTCTGAGTATAGAAATGTGCATCCCTACCGTTTTTTCACGCAATCCATATAAGTTTGGAGAGAAGAGAGGACGAGGGTTGGGGGGGCGGGGGGAAGAAATGTGGTTCTGAATTAATATGTGACCATGAGAGGGAGGCTGGCTGGGAGAGCTGTGCTGTGGGCAGGGCGGAGACTGTCTGTTGATCAAAAGTCTGGACTGGTGGTCTCTGAAGCAGACAAGCACCCCATTAACCCCCCCCCCCCCCCTTTGCTCCTCTGCGCTCAGCTAATCTGTGCGCCGCTATACTGTACTGTAGGTCAGTGGCTTCGTGCTGTCGTTTCAGAATCGTCCATTTCTCTGTTAACTGCCAGTAGTGGGTCATTCCAGTCGAGACAGATTTCAGTCCCCAGGAATGGGGTTGGTATTGGTTAGGAAAGGAGCGACTTCACTGGTCTCTTCCCTCCCATACTGTCATCCTTGACCATGTCATTTCATTACTTTTACTTTTTTTTTTTAAACATTATCTGCTGACGGCTGCTGTGTCCCGAAAAACAAGTCTTGCAGTGAGCCGAGGGACCTTGGTATTGATGGAAACACCAGCAAACTGTGTGTCGGGTTTATTAGGAGCACAAACACAAGCTTGTGTGAGTGAGAGGCTGTCTGACCTTACTGCATATATACACTGCTAATCCTTTGAGCTGCTGTACACGTTTTCCAGGGTGTTTTTCGTGTTTCCATCACAGTAATTAGATTGGTATTAAAATCTCTTCTGCTGTGCTGTGCGTTCTGTTTGAGATGTTTTTGCTGCTGGGTTCAAATGTTCCTAATGCGATTTGGAATCAGAAAGGTTGCGCAAGGTGTGTGTGTGTGTGTATGTGTGTGTGTGGGTGGGTGTTAAAGTAAGTAATTGTTTTTTTTGCCATTTTAATTTCCATGCAGTTTTATAGAAAGTAAGGACAGTTTGTCTTTTGACTGATTATATTAGAACCATCCTTGACTATAATAAACTCCTGTTGATTTTTAAAATATTGGCTTATAAAGTGCATGGCCTGTAACTCAGAATAAAAGATTTGACGCACGTATGACTGATGTTGTTCATGTGTCTAGTTCTTTTATTGATTTATTTGTGTATTTTTTGTATGATTGATTAAATTCAATGGGACGGGGGCAGATTAAAACATGCCTTTGTTGGATTATGGTTGCCATGGTATCGGTTGGCTAACAAGCACTGAAAGCAAATTCATTTGTAATACTGGTTCAGAATTAAAGGATATTAAAGCGTTGGAGCACTCTTTAGTGTTTTTGAACAAACTAATTAACATAGTAAAACAGGGCAGCCAAACCGATTCGCGTCATGCTGTGGTCATTGCAGTAGCCACTGTAGCAATATGCCGCTGCTGGTAGTTCATAGCTTGTGTGATCGCTAGGAGAATGGTACCCTTCGCTACAGTAAGTTTAGCTTCTCTTACCAGCTGAGGAGCAGATCAAAATACTTTCCTTCTTTAGCAGTGGGGGGGCAGGCAGGTTTGCTTGTTCCGCTGTGCATCCAATACAAAGGCTGAACCAAAGCCCCAGGCCAGCCGGTCTGTAATGCGTAAAAGCCTGCCTGCCTGCCTGCTTGCCTGTCACTGGGATTTCCCGGACCCTGATGCAGCCTGGTAGGGGCTTGCTGCTCTGTGTGAGGAGCACAGCGCTGGAAATCTCGAGGTGGGGAAACGGGAACCTTCAGCTGGGATACTGCTGATCCTGAGCCGGGACTGGGAGCCACAGCACACCTCCAGGGAATTGCTGCTTTAATTACCGATGCAAGTTCTCTGTGTCTAGCAGCACACTCCCCTCGGCCATGCATGGAGCAGGGAGGCAGGGAGGTGAAAAAACAAACAGCAAAACAACTTCGGCTTTCAAGTGTCAATGCCACGCTGTGTTTTAATGTGACTTCACTTTTGAGTGAACGACTCTATTTTTAAATGGCACAGAAAGATCAAGGCTTTGTCGTTAGTGAGGACCGCTGGGTTGAAATGTCAAGGTTTGCTTGCTGTGGTTTGAGCGAGAACCGTGAATATTATTGGATCCATTTAATTTGTGTCACAAACACAAAAAAACAAGTTTTTTTTTACATGTAAGCAGTGTACTGTATTTTAGATAAACTGTTAACAGATCTGACTGAAAACAAAGTTGACTTTTTTTTTTAAAACTTTTTTGGTCTCAAGTCAGGCACCATAGACAATATCATATATTATGCAGATTAGGATACTGTCTGTAAAGTCGGGAGCCAAAACCTGTTGACAACTTGCACCACACATCACTCATCTGAACCAGTTCCTCTTTGCTTAAAGACATTTCACACCTGAAAAAAAAAAAAAAAAAAAAGAGGAAGTTGGTCAAAAAGTGGAAAATCAATAGAGTGGAACTAAACCCCTGCCAGTTATAGATTCCTCAAGGAAGTTATGTATCCCATGAAGGCTTTTAATTACTTTAGCAACAATGGAGACGATGCCCTCCATCATATAGAATATTTCCCTCTGCTCTCTGCTTATGCAATGCTGTACAGCTGATTGATTCCAATGCACCTTTGCTTTCTGTACTGCCATTATTTGCTTTGAATTCTGTACAGCAAGATTTAAAATCAATTGCCTGCTTATATGCATCACCAACTTGAACTGCTATTTACACCGACTGAAACCACTCTGGGTTGGATTTAGTTTTCCATGCAACCTTTTTTTGGTTGTGCACTGAATAACATCTCAATGACATGCACTGTACTTATTACCTTGAGATCTAATCAGATTAAGTGTGTTTTTTTTTTTTTTTTAATTTATGCATGAAAGAAATGCTGTAAGTCAGGTTGTGCAGATAATACCTTCGTTAGTGATGTGGCTTGCAGCGAGACTAGCTGTGGTTGAGAAAAATTAAACGCCATTACTGTCCCGTGGATTAGAAGACTGTCACAAAACAAGAGAAATGAACCTTGGAGACAGCCATTGAGCAGCCATTTGAAGGCAGTAGTTAAGTGGGGGTGGGACCCAACTATACAATAAATAAAGAATAAATGATAATGTACACGTCAAGCAGCCGCAGATACTGTAGTACTGATAAAGGGGCTGCTGAATAAACTGAAACATCAACATCAGGTACAGAGGCAGGGAGCGCTTGTTAATTGCAGGAGCCGCTATCCTTGTTGTAGCTTAAAAGAAGTACCAAATAACCTATCCCAGTCTTTGTACACTGGAGGCATAGGGCTTTCAGAATTCAAATTAAATCTCATCCCGGGACGCCTGCTGATCCAGCATGGAGTGAACGAAAAAGGGCAGAGCACAGTGGCACTTGTTTCAGCATAGCATCACAATCGTCATTCTATCTGGGGACTGCACGGTCTCGCTTGTGCTTTGGATAGCTGTGCAGTGCACACACGTCCTGGGTGTGCTCAGGGGATAGGTGTGCAATGCATACATGAGTGGATGTGCTCAGGTGATAGGCGTGTAATGCCTACACGTGTGGGTGGAGGTTCTTGGAATACGTGTTCGCGTTGCATGCAAATCCGCGTAAAACGAAATGGAACAGCTGGGTCCATGAGATTAAACAAATACAGGAACTAGTGTTACAGATCTTTACATTTCCAAGTTTATTGCATTCTTTTACTTCTGCTTCTGTGCTGAGCCGAATGGAGGTTTACCCAGGCAGGCTTCTCATGAGTCAGGCATCGCAGCCAATATCATACACTGATTAGGATGCTCTGTCAAATCGGGCATCCACAACCTGGTGATGAATTGCACCACACGTCTCAGTGATCTGCATTGCTTACTTTGCTTAAAGACATTTCATACCAGCTAATTGACTAATAGTTGTGTGTGTGATGCCTGGGGCTCCCTGTATTTAATATATGATACTTCACAGTGAAGACTGAAGTGACGATCCCTTTTGGGTTATTTTGTCACAGTCAAACCTTTTTATTACACGAGATTCAAAGCAGTTCAGACGGCTCCTATGTACAATTGATCAGCAACTCTTGGCTTGACTGTGTTCTTCAAACAATAGCATGAATCAATTTTAAAATCCGAAGTGACCAGACACTGGTGAACAACAGAAGGATGCAAGACACACTGACCAGCCCCTGTTGGAGAAGCTCTGTAAATAACAGTTGAGTAAACAAGCTATCGGATTTCCTCTGAACTTTTGTAGCATCTCCAGGTCTTTTTACAACAAGCATGTCGCCTAAAGCAGTGCTTCTCAACCCTGGTCTTGTGGACCCCCTGTGTCTGCTGGTTTTCAGGCCAGCTGAGCCCTCAGTTACTTAAGTTAATTGAACTGATAATTTGCTTAATTAAACCTTAATTGTTTTAGATTTGATTGTTAAACCGTTGCAGATTTCAAGTTAGCTGTAACATTTTCTAAGTAACTTGAACTTTAACTGTTTAAGAGCTGAAAACAATTAAAAAGGTCTAATTAAGCAAATTATCAGTTCAATTAATGGTCTAGTTAAGTAATTGAGAGCTTGGTCGGAATGAAAAGCAGCAGACACAGGGGGTCCCCAGGCCTAAAGCACTCTGTATCTTACTGAGGCTTTCACATCGCTGATTTGTGTTTTTTTTTCTCTAAGATGTTTGAACTATAAAATGAATTATCACCCAGTAGTCTGTCTTGTACTGAATACAAAAGTGTGATTTCTATACTGTATACAATAGATAACCTTGTATTCATGTATACTTAAAGAAAGATTAGCATTGAATATTTAAAATATCCTGTATGAAGTGTGTGTGTATTAAACCTGGTACTTAATTCACAATGTTTCATGTGAAGGAAAGCTTGCTTATGGTATCTGCTCTATTTACAGTTGGACCCTGGACAGTGGAAAGGTTGCTGTATAATGAAACAAACATACAGGTTGAAACCACATTCAAACAAGTGCACAAAAGAGACAGGAGTTGGAATGAACCTCGCCAACACTGCGCAGTTAATAATTATTAAAATAATGACACCGATGTGATCGCTAGGAGTTCAGGCAGGCTGTTTCTTGGCTTGGAATCAGAGGTGTGAGCGTTTTAAAGGCAGCTCTTTTATCACAGCTCCAGATCAGGCATTCTTTTGGCGGGTGAGCAGTAACCAGATAGCAATTATAAATAGGCTCCTACACCAGTAGTTTTGAATGGGAGGCTGAGTCAATAGCAAAACAGCTGTCCTGACTGGTGGTAATGGCAGTGTCCTGTGAAAACCTTTCATATGCACAACGAAGCCTTGCAACATTTGTTTGAAAGTTATTTTATTGATTTTTGTATTATTTCATTTATGTATGTACGTGTTACATGTTTCTTCAGTCATGCAAAAGCACTTACAAACAGGCAGTATTTCAACAGCCTTAATGCATTTATGGAACGATTAGGGTTTGGTACCATCATTTAACACGCTCAGTTTTTTTAAAGCCTTGCTTGCTCTGGTAATTGTATTGGCAATGATACTGGCCGCGCTCATCCAGTGGGGTAATTCCCTGCATGCCTTCCAGGACTGCAGTGTTCCAGTTTCTGAGTGGCAGTTACTATTGACACTCTGTATTACATTCTCAATTGAGAATGCGCTGCTAAAAATAAAGTTCTGGCTTGAAAATATACACTGTTATGGTGTGCTGGATCAGTCCTCTTTAGGGATCATGTATGGAGCCAAGGGAAAGTGGGCTGTAGTGCTGTGTTTCCATCTGCACCAGGAGATCAGTTCTAGTGCGTATCTGGGGTTTTAACAATGAAAATAGTGACACTAGTTAAACGTTCACGAGCTGGATGTGTATTGGATAGTGCTGGGAAGGAAAGGGTTCTTTTGAAGAGGGTTCCATTACCTTCTGGCTGCCTCAGCTCGATTCCAAGAGTTTATCCACTATATATAAAAAGCTTGCTATTTCAGTTTCGGGAGTGGCTATATTGAGAGCCCAAAACACACACTGTACATTTTACATGTTTGACTTCTTTTACAGTGTATACCAATTGCACTTTTGGTGTTAACGAAACGGTACTACTTTTTTGTTGATTCGAAATATTATTATTTATTATTATTATTATTATTATTATTATTATTGTTATTATTTTTATTAAGTTCACATTTCAATATAAAATAGAATGTTCTGGGGGTGTTGGCACAATATTGAGCTGTAAGACAATGCTCATATCCTTCCTGTCACATCCTATTATGATTATAAATAACTGTTTAAAGACTGGGATAGCTTGTTTGACAAAATCTGCACCAAAAGGCAGTTCTTGAGGATTTGAGGAGCTGTGGGTTGGTACACGTGGCATGTGCCTATCCATATGAGTTAGCTTAATTCCAGCATTTTGTTAATCTGTGAGGGGGGGAAAAAAAAAAAAAGCTAACAATTTTTGCTTTGCATAATTATGTGCAGATGTTGTGCAGGGACCAGCAGGTGTGAGTCTATCTGACTGTTCTACACTACCTACCCACATTATACACGAGTTTGGGAAAGAGAAAAGGCCAGCTGGCTCTTACGAACCCCTGCTGCAGTTCCATCTTTAGTTGAAATGCGGATAACACTGTGGTTAAACGAACAATTCATCGTTCACTTGTATATCATTTTAACTCGTGTATCTGTAAACAGTCAGTGCCTTTTGTATCTGTTGTAAAGAGCTTGCAGTCTCGCCTGCATCGCGCTGCTGCTGCGGTCTTTCACACGTTGATTCTTCTTTTTGAGCGAAATTCCCAGGAAATTCCCCCCGCCACCCACCCTGTGCCTCTGCTTGCTCAGGCTTGTTACTATGGAAACCTGTTTATGATGGTTACACATTGGACAGCTCTGCCGCTCTCACGTGAGGCCAGGGAAGGACTTGGTAACCGGTTTTTTGTTCTGTGTTCCATGTTCCCAAGCAATATTATGACAGGTTGACTTGGACCATGTTTACTGTTTGTATAACAGTTATTGCAAAACGCAGTAGACTAGTCGAGACTGAGCCAGGCACAGTCATTATTGAAGACGGGTGTACATTACGGTGTTTTTGTGTTGATGGCAATAAATCTGTTGTTGCTACACAAACATTAAGGTTCCAGAACAGTAGACTAGAGCTGTTAAGAGTGCTTGTTTGAACGATGCTCAGAGAAAACCTGTTTATACTGTTCTCCTCTTTCATCTAAATCAATAGGGCCAGTGGTTTGTCATTTCAGAGTTTTTTTTTCTTCACAGTATAGATATTGCTGTTTTAAACCATGCTCAAGTCTTCAACAGAAAACCACTTTCAAACACTATATCCCTCACAGTCTCAGGGATGGAAATAAGACTGCTTTTGTGTAGCAGTTTCACCCATTCCAGGTTTCACTGCAAGCTTGATTAGCCACAGTGTGTAGGTAACAAGCTTGGTGTGTCTTATTAAACCAGGAATGGATCGGACTGCTATGCAATGGGTCTTATTTTCATCTCTGCGGTCTAGTGGGTAAGTTACCTTGATTTACAATAAACTGCCGCTTATTAATCTTGAGGGAAATATTTGAATACCGTATACATTTACTGCATTAGCAGAGACAGAAATCCTCTGATATCTGTAAAGTCATTATAAATTATTGAAATGAAGAGAAGCACTGTGTTCTGAGCATTACATAGAAAAAAGATGTAACAAATAACAGAATAAGAACTACTAAAGGGGGAGGAAAGAGAAAATTCACGTTAGGCAAGATGGACAAACCCAGATTCCTACTGATATAATCCGAGATGCTTTCTGGCACAGACGCTGGAGAAAGCTGTTGTGTGGTCTAGCAAGGCCCTGTAGCACAGATGACAGAAAGACTATTGACTATTTGACTATTTTTTTGTTACATTTGGTGATGTACAAAATAATCCTATGGTTTTATATCTAGACCTTTTATGCAGATTTGAGATCATTGTGAGCAACGGTAGAAACCAAGAATCCCAATACAGCAGAGACCCCATTTCCTTTGCTAGCTGAAGAACAGCAAGACAACAAGCCATTGCTGTTTTTATTAACGCTTTTCCCTCCTTCCTTTTCTCCCGCAGTTTGCCAGAGTATGGACATCCGGAACAACATCACCCATCTGCACATGATCGAGAACTGCACCGTGATTGAAGGCCACCTGCAAATCCTGCTCATGTTTAAGACGAAACCCTCGGATTTCAGTGGCCTGCGGTTCCCCAAGCTCGTGATGATCACAGACTACCTGCTGCTGTTCCGCGTCTACGGGCTGGAGAGTCTCCGGGACCTCTTTCCCAACCTGACGGTCATCCGGGGCACCCGCCTCTTCTTCAACTACGCCCTGGTCCTCTTCGAAATGCTGCAGCTGAAGGAGATTGGGCTGCACAGCCTCATGAACGTGACGCGGGGGGCCGTGCGCATTGAGAAGAACCCTGAGCTCTGCTACCTGTCCACCCTCGACTGGTCCAAGATCCTCGACTCGGTGGAGGACAACTATATCGTCTCCAACAAGGACGATCGCGAGTGTGGAGACGTCTGTCCCGGCACCATCAAGGGCAAAGGCTGCATCCAGACCGCCTTCAACGTCCACTTTGGGGAGCGCTGCTGGACCCAGGATCACTGCCAGCGAGGTAAGCGAACGGATCCTCGGTGGGTGGGTGGGTGGGCTTGGTGACTTTGATTCTTCACTGTGTGCAAGTATGAGGGCAACAGTGTGAAAATCTGCATCTGTTTAAGTTGAGGGGTAGAAACACCTTTCCAGTTTCAGGATCTTGTTGCAGCCAGGTCTTGGATCATTAAACTGATTCTCAACAGGGTCGGTTTAATAATTAGGGAACCGCATTGGAACAGTGTCCTGAAATTGAATGGACTCTTCCTGATCTAAACAGGGGCAGCTGTTCATACTGTTTCCCTTAAACCAGGGAACCCTGAACCTGGTCCTCGGGACCCCTGTGTCTTCTGGTTTTCGTTCCAGCTGCTCTCGATTACTTCACTGAACCCTCAGTTGAACAATTATTAGTCCTTTTGTAATTATTTTCAGCTCCTAAACAGCTGGACATTTCAAGCTAAATGTTACATGTTAAAATGTTACAAGCTAAAAAAAATTACAGCTGAACACACACAGAGATTTGCTTTTGTCAAAACGCAGTAAATTTGTAACGAAAGTCGTTTCTTAAGTCCATTAGACAAACTACGACACGAGTTTTTTAAAACCAACCCCCCCCCCCCCCCCCCCCCCCCCCCCCAAAAAAAAAAAAAAACTATAAAAAAACAGGAACCTGTCCAGGTTTTTGTCTGATCCTAAATTAAGTAAACTCTTCAATCTAAAAGCTGGAATGGCTCAAACTGCAATGCAATGGGAGTCTGAAAGTAGGTCCTGAAACCTGTTTGAAACATACTGTGGGCGCCTGTTGCCTCTGTCTAAAGCACGGTAGAAAGGGCATGAACAGTGCTGTGCTGAGGCTTGACGGCTCCATTGCTGCTTGGATCGCTCTGTGTTCTTCGGTTGCGTCAGACAGCAGCCAGGTACGCCTCCACTCAGTGTCATGTGATTTGCACTCATTCAGTCAAGTGCCATGTCAAAGCTGTGGCTGACTCCAGACCGTGATGCAAGATTTTACACACGTCGGATCTCAGCTCCCTGGAATATGGGGAGGCGTTCTGGCTGTCAGGGCTCTAGATCCTGATCACCTCTTGAATACAGCAGAAAATTATTATTATTTTTTAATGCTTTTTTTTTTTAGAGCTGGTAACTCCTGTCTTTTTATATTGCATTTGGTGTACAATGTTAAAAAAATAAATAAATAAATGAAATAGATAAAGAATTTAAAAATCTAGAGAGGGAAGTATACCCACCCATAATCCCCCTCTATAAATTCAGTTATAAAAACAGTAGTTCCCACATCTATAAAATTGAACAGAGGTAAACTGCTGTACAGGACCTGTCACTGCGCAGGCTTCCATTATGCATTGCGTGGGTTTTTATGGTTTTCGAACCCACCGCAAACTTACTCTGTGGCTCACATGAGCACCCAAATGAGTGCTACAATAAAGACAAATAACCAAATGTTTATTTCTTTATTGTTAGGTTGCAGGTTAGTATAACGACAAACATGTTGTTGAACTCGTCCCTGGGGGTTTTGTGATTGGTCTGGTGTACTTTGGAAATAGCAGTGCTGGTGAGAACTAAAGTCTGTAATTTAGTTTGTTCAGGAAAAAAAAAGTTTTAAAGGAGAAAAGACCACTAAGTGCTAGGGGGAAACACACACACACACACACACACACACACACACAGTTAACCTGTATACTAGAACTGCAGTATAGAGTGTGGATTGTTGTTATGCTGCAAAGATTCAGCGGTTGAGTGATAAATGAGAAATGGCTGTGGGCAAGTTGTAGGGACACCACGTGCAGCCAGGACGGCACTGGCTTTTGACAGGACGAATCTGCAGAATGTAAATACGTTCTGTAAACGGCAGGACTTTGTTTATGTCTTGGCTGAGGAGGGCTTTCTGTCATGATATGACTCTGCCCATCATGACTGAGGCATAGCCCGGTTACATAAAAGCGATGGCAGGTGTTTCTGTTCAAACCTTTTGCCTGGTGTTTAAAAAGCCCACACATACACTTTTGGTTACAAAATGCTAGAAGCACAGCCTTTTATGGGTTGCTTTGCTGATGCTTTAGAAACCGCGATTCCCTTGTTTTTACGAGCTGTCAGAAGCCTTTGTGGCCTGATACCTGACCATTAGTTGTGTGATCTTGTGCTTGTCCTTCAGGGCACACAGAAGAATTTCAAAAGCATGGACCTTTCAAGTCGTGGACCTATCCCCCCGGTGCAGCATCTTAATTCTCCATTTCTCAATTGCGATATTTTGCTGTGGATTTGTAGAGAATTGGTTCACGTTTTGGTACAAATTAATTTGTTAGGTGCGTATTATTAATGGCAACAGATGACAAAATTATATTTTATCAAGATCCAGGTCAAATGGTTTCCCCCAGAGGGAGAGGAGAGGGGAGGGGGGGGGGGGGGGGGGGGGGGAGCAGTACAGTTGTTTTCAAGTGCCGCAGCTCTGGAGACCTCACACAAACCTCCCGGGTCAGGCTATTGATAGCGACGAACGACGGCAGAGGAGCAGGAGAACAAAACGCCCTCTGAATTGATGAACTGCGAGACAGATATGTCAAAGCCAGAGGGGAGTGAGCTTGAACTGGAGTTGAATCATAAAAAAAAAAAAAAAAAAAAATCATTAAATTTCAATCTCCTGCCACGTGAAGTGGAAGCTCTTTGCTTCACTTTTCAAAGATGTGATAAGAATTGGCTTTTTTCCTCGCTCTGTATTTAGTGTGTGCCAGATGGCTGCGGACACTTGATAATCTCTGCAGGGCATCCATCCCAGAGCTTGCCAAGATGGGGCTTTACTAGGCTATTTGGGGCTCGTGGTAGCCAGAGCTGAGAGATCCCTGTGGTGTATAGCAGAGCAGACACACTCGCGTCGGACGGCTGTCCCTTCTCAGCTCGCCTCTCCTCGGAGTCTAATCCAATTCCATATGCAATCTGAGGTTGTTGAGACGAAGATAATACCGCTGCGACTTCTAACAAATATCTTGATAACTGCGACGTAGTACAAAACTGATAGTGTTGTCTTGCTTCCAGAGTTCTTTTGTCTGCTGTAAAATATATTAAAAAAATTATTCTGTTAACTTTTAACCCATTACGAGCGCTGCAAAGTGTTAGATTACGGTTTAATTGTACTGTAGACATCTGGTATAGTGGATGACTTAAAACAAAACCCCAAAAAAAAAAAAAAAAAAACTGTCGAGTCCAACTGAACAGAGAGTAGGTCTAACACAGAGAACTCTGCTACAGTAAACACCACATTCAGATCAAAAGTACTGAACCAGTGGCATCATTACTGTACAAAGGAACTTTTAATCTCTGGTTCTGTATGCGATCCTCCCATAATAATGAATAACACAACATGCACCTTCTGTCTGTAGTGATGATTGGAATGCTATAATTATCCCAGCACATCCGGTCAAAGATTCAGATTGAATATACAGACTCCCTCTCCCCCTGTCCCCAGATCTCTCTTCTTTCTGAGTGCAGACGGAAAAGGTTTTTAGTAACCACTGCGCATCTGCTGTGTAGATTGGATTGTTCAGATTGATATTTCCTTTCGTGGAAAGTCAGCATGATAATGGAATGGAAACGATTAAAACTGAATTCTTTACATTTACATGTCTGGCTTCTGGGGTTTTCTACACCCTCAGGGTCCCCTAATAATAATAATAATAATAATAATAATTATTATTATTATTATTATTATTATACTAGTTATGTCTGCCCTCTCGCACAAAACATACTATAATTATAAACTCTTGTGGAAGACCTGCAGGTTTTTGGTCAAAGTTCAGGTGTAGTGGTTTCATACTGTGTTGATTGTAACGGTTTCAGTTTGTTCAGTCTGCAACACACACACGCAATGTGCCCCCCCCCCACCACCGCCCCCACCCTCAAGTGGCTCACCGGGTAAAGTATTCCAAATTAGAGAGAATAAACAGGCACACGAAATACAAAAATATATACTAAATAGAAAGCCTTCTCTCCTTTGGATGTGTTTCCATTCCTTCCTAAAGGGCTGTGTCTATAAAAAGCAGCTCCGTCCTGTTCCCCTGTGAATGGTTTAGGCTGCAGGCACAGCTTGGTGATTATTGCGGGACGTTTTATTGGACGCTTGTGTCAGAAGCTCTCCCCCTTTTATCAGAAACAGCTGTGGTGGTCCAGCTTGTTTTCAGACTTTGTGTTAACGCACTGACATTTTTTCCGTCTGCGTTTTTGTTTATTTGAGCTGCTGAGTTATTATTTTTCTTTTCTTTCTGTTTACCCGCTGCTATGTGAAGACCTCATTTTGAGTTTTTTTGTTTTTTCTCTTGATCCCCTTTCGCTTTTATATTCAAACACACACAGACGTATAAAACGCCTTCCTGGATGAGGTGTTAATGCTCATCAACTTGAAAATGCATATGCCTCTAACCATGGAGTGCAAATATAACTCGCACACTTACAGGTGACAAGCACAGGTATGCTCATAAGAAAGCCTGGATCCACTCCTAACTACTGTTCAGTGCTTATACAGTATGCCCATTCCTATAGTATACAGAACATCATCTTCATTCCTGTCTTGTTCTATGTTTTAGAAATTCAATCCATTATCTGCTAGGGTTCAGTTACAGTGAACCCTGCGCTGGATTGTAAAAACACAATAGCAGCTCTCAGTCTGTCATATACAATAAAACATTTGTTAATGTGCAGCACGGGTTCTGTCTCCTGTTTTCTTGGGGGAATGGCTCTTGAAAGGTTTCTTTTATTGTACCTGCAGTAAAGGTCCCTGTTCAGTCCGCTTGCTGCCTCCTCCACCCCTCCTGTGCCCAGCCAGTGTCTGCTGGTTTAAGTTACTGGTCTCAACAACATTAGCATTGATAAACTTCCCTGACACTCGTGGAATGTGTTTAATTACCATCTCAGCACCTGAAGCGCCTAGCTTTCTATAGAATAATATGAATACAAATACATGAAACACATATCTGTTAAACATCTGGCTTCAGAACAATACCACTTAAATAGCAGTTAGTAATCTAGAAACTGTGCACAACAACATGGAGAAAGCAAAATAAGTTACACGTCCAAGCCTCCAGGTACACACACCATTCTTGTGATTTTGTGCATCGCCCGCCAAGAAACCGCAGGCTTCAGAGGAGCATGTTCATCTAGGGAGGAAAATAAAAAAATAAATAATGCAAATAAAGAGACACGGCCCGGTTTGTTTGGAAGTCAGAGCTTTTGTAGTGTTCCGAGGTTCTAACGGGGAATTCCAGATTAGAATTCTGTTCCAAATAGTGCCAGGTTCTTCTGTAAAGTTTGATACTTACGTGACAATTAACAGAGTTTAGTGTGTGAGTGTCATTAACTAGAAGCTTATTTAATAAAAATAAATAAATAAAATGTGTTGCTCAGATAATCAGTCTTAAAGATTTTTGGCCAGTTTTTCTAATTTTATTTAACAGTGCCATATGGCAAACGCACTTCTATTTTATTGAATTAAAAATGTAGCAGTATCCTTGCAGCTCATGGTCTACAGCTGGTGCCCGAAAAGCCTCCAAGCCAACTGAGAAACATTGAATCCCAAGCTGACCTTCTGAACTCTTATTAGTTATATTTAGATCAGCCTCACAGTTAACACTTTAATAAAATAAAAAAAATTGCGAAGAGAGAAAACTACACTTCTAAAATCACAAGATGGGTTCATCCTAAATAAACATTTAACAATAGGAATGACTCTTGTTTTTATGTTCTGCGCACTTTTGCCCTGTTGCTCATAACTTGGGTTCTCTGTAAAAGAAATGCAGAATTCGTGAAGACATTTATTGGAAATGTTTAATTTGTAATGCAGAATGTTTATTTAGCATAGGAGGATTGATATAAAAAATGCTGAGCTGGGTTGCTGAAAAATTACCAGACATGCATGTATCAGAATAGAGATGCTCCGATCAAAACCGATACTTGACGGTTTTTTAAATTTCTTTTGTTATCAAGCACATCTCAAGTCAACATTTTATGTAAAAGTGCTAGACTGGAGAGTATGAACCTGTTGTATTGAAGGAGGAGCCAGTTGGTCGGTTGACATTGTGAACATCTCCTCGTAAATCTGCTAGCCAGGGGGCTCTCCCCTCCCCCATAATTAATTCTTCACACAATTGCTGTGACTCATCTCTGAACCCCAGGGGCAAGACATTTCAAAGCAGACTTACTCAAGGTTAATGTGTTTTTATGGCATGAACAAAAAACAACTTAATGAACAGCACAACCAGAAACAAATTCAAACATTACATTAAAATCTCAGCACCTGAAGTGCCTTGCTTTCTATACAGTAATATTAAAAAACCCGTGCCTGTTAAACATCTTGCTTCAGAACAGCACTACAGAAACAACAACCACTAATCTGTCTTTTTTTTTTTTTTTTTTTTTTTTTTTTTTTTTTTTTGCTTTGCTTATCCATTTTCTTGGCTGACTTTGTACCAGAACAGTAAAACATGATCACTCACACCACTTGTTTTGCACTTGCTGTACACGGCTGTTCATTTAACTAACCAAAGAGCTTTGGCTGTGACAGCGTTCATGTAATGTGGCGCGTTATATTGCACAGAGGCTCTGGTAGTATGCTGATGCCGGTTTGTTTGCCAGCCCCAGACAGCTTAAACTTTTCATATAAACAGGAGCCCCTTGGAGAACCAGCCTCTCCATTGTCTCCTGGGTGTTTTTTTAAATCCCAGTGATTCTCCGAGTTGTGCTGGATTGATTTTTTTCACTGGCCAGTTCCTGTCACTGTGTCAGTCCTACTGAGCTTTCCTGCATGGGTTATTGGAGTTCATGCAGTAACCTTGCCTCCTGAAAACAAGGAACTAAAGATCGACCATAGGATCTGACAGCAAATACGATACAATACCAAACCTTGTCGTGTAACCAGCAATAGATGTTAAAACAAAAATACCAAACTGTCGTCACTGTCGTCACAGCAGTGTGTGTGGGGGTGGGGGGGGTGGGGGGGTGGGGGGGCCCCACCCCCCCCCCCCCCCCTGAGGGGGGTCAAAAAATAAATCTGAGTTCAATGAATTCAGTTAGTTGAATAATTAAGTCTGGTTTGCTCTGAGAAATTAAACATCACACATCCCGCAGGTACTGTACAGAGGGCACTGGTTGCCCGCAAATCCGCTTATCCCAGTTACAGTATGTCGAAATAATGATTTCTGTAATTTGAAGTCTTGTGCCAAACTGTTTGGCACCTGCCTTCTGATCACCGTGAGGTTGTTGCCCGAGTTTCTTGTTGTCGGATCCTATTGTCGTCTGCTGGGAATTTTATTGTGTGGCGTTTTTAAATGTGTGCACCTGCTAGCAAACGAACAGGAGTCAAGATGCTGCATCACAGCAATCCCCTTGATGCAATACATTGAAATCAATGAATTAATGAAATACCATCATGCTGCAAATTATAACTGCACAGTCAACCTGGCTATACGGACGGCACTGCAATTAGACTCAGCTACTGTACAGGATTGCTCAGCTTCTTCTGGTTCCCCCAAAATCCATCCTGAATCCCCCAATAGGAGATGTTTGGAGTGGCCCGTCGACATGAGGGTGTCCGTTACCTTTGATTTATGCCAGTCCTTTCTTGGCATAGCAAAATGCTGTATAATTTAGTATTTCTGTTCAGCTGGTCTTGTTTGGGACACAGTTCCAAAGCCACAGTAGTAGTCATAGGTCATAGGACTGGTATGTGTTGAAAACAAATTTAAAACCACAGTGTTGGCTTTCCATAATGTAAAGCAGTCTGTTCTGAACTGTTTTCTAATGGGAGTCCAATTAAATGTTATTGCTAGGACTGCTGTTGCTTATTCAATTTGTAATAAATTGCTTGTTTTGTTGGAGCATACATTGCAGCGGCTGCTGCCCCTGTGATCCACTTCCAGTTAATAATGTTTTTGCTGACGTTGCCGGCACTGTATCCCTCCTGTCCGATAACGTGTTACAGTGACAGCAGAATGGTTTTAAACTTTAAGAAATCCTTGAATAGTTCATCCAAAACAATCCAAACGTTTTCCATCCTGAATGTCAATTAAAATTACAATTATACTTAAAAGTAACATTAACATGTTTATTCTATTCTGAAGAACTAAGCAATAAACACAGCTACAAAAATGGAAAAATACTATACTGCTGTGCAACTTTTAACTGCGATGAATTACAAATTGCACAATTACAACTGTGATTGACCCCAGGTCTAGTAGCCATTGCCACCAAAGCACACAGTAGCGTGCAGTGGGGCTCCAGAGCCTCAGGGAGAGAGTGTCACTTTAACATTTATTCTGAGCGCTGCTTGATCCCCGTCCTGCGCGCTTTCCTATTTGGTTAACAGTAGCCATTCTTTTTCTGCGAGGCATGAGCGGTGTGTGTGCGAGAGCTGTGCAGCCCCACAGCTTTCTGCACGGGATTCGCTGCCAGCACGGGCCAGCTGGGAGAGCGGAGAGCGCCATGCCAAGAACAGTCACGTCGTTCCTTCCAGCAGAAAAGAGGGCTTGTGGTTACACGGGGATGCCTCTGTTTCCTTTGATGATAGGTGTGTCTGCATGCTGTCATTGCCTCCCCACGTCTGTGGTAGATGGCAGGACTCTGTAGACCAGAGTTATAAAAAAAAAAAAAAAAAAAAAGTTTATCAGGTTCTGAATTTAAAGGCTCTGCTGTTAGTCGAATCACAGTGCCTCACTGTAATTCCAGGTTGGAATCTCACATTGAACATGGGATGTAAGTATGCTAAGTTTATAATACCCTTTTAGGCTGGGCTAGGGCTTGCAAACGATTTCAGCTTCGAAGAGTTTGCAGAACACCTGCAATGCAGGATAGTGAAGTGACAGCGTTATTCATTAAAAGCACGGATTGCCAGTCTTGGATCCCACAGCTCCCTCGGCTCATTGACAGAGCAGGGATAACGCAAGCAGTGACGGTGTGAGCTTCCCCACGTTGCCCTACAAGCAGGCCTTGCTCCTGTCTTAGGAGGACCGTCCTCATCGAGCTGAAGGAACAGCTCAGTTTCCATGGCCATCCAAATGTTGGATTTGCACTGGATTGGAGCCCAGCTGGCCTCCTGAAGTGAAAGACCGGTGCTTTGCTCCCCTGCTGTAACCTCTCCGAGGGCTGCCCTTCTGTGCATTTACACAGGTTTCTGGGGCATGCTTACACTGGTGCCTCTACGGTGTCATTGTGCTGCTGCTTCATGATTTTTTGTATGCAGATTATATACTTTAATTAAAAAAAAAAAAAAAAAGATCAAGTCCAGTGATAAAAGGAAGTTTGTAGCGCTTCTTAGCCGAGGGCTGAAAGCAATGTGTTCCTATTCGATTAGTGGGAGCGAGCGTGTTTTTTTAAGAATGGGCAGTAGCAGATGCAGTGTTGTGTGCAGATTGTGGCGGCTAGTACAGGCTGTTTGTACTGTTTACAGTAACACTCATTCATGAGCAGCACGAAGCCCCTGGGGCATTTGGAAGCAGCTCTGTCCTAGAGATTATCAATGGCAGCTATTTGCATAGTACAGCTTGTACCACATTTCCCTGTTCTAATGCGTCTCTCATTTGCTGCTTCCTCAGCTTACTGTGGTGATTCGTGAACTTTGCTGTGCAGAGCAGAGCGAATTTCAAGGCTAATTCTTAAGTCTTTTTAACCGTTTGATCCTTTGCCAGTTTTTGTAGGACAGAGTAGGAAATAAAACCATCCGTAACATTTGTGTGTTTGAGGTGAGGATTGATAAATGGCTTAGTACAGTGAAAATTAGTTTAGTTAGCACTGGTTAAGGTATGGTATCCAAGAGCAAATGAATGTGTAATCATTTTTTGTATTATTTAAGTCAGTGAAAATATACTAATATACCACTGTTTAAAATTTAGATTTTAGCAGTATCCAATAAATAATAATAATAATAATAATAATAATAATAATAATAATAATAATAATAATAATATCATAATAAATACAGTCCTTGGCCAATAACTTGCTGTGTTATACCCAAAATCTGGTCACAAAATAAAAAAATAAACATTTCAAAGAGCGAGCTGCTGGCTTTCCCTGTGTAAAGCTGGCCTCCTGAGATACCCTGCCCGCATTATTATTAATGGTAATAATGTACGTGTGGGACTACACACTGAGCATGACGTGCCTGCTTTGAGAGGACTGGCATCCCTGCCCTGAGTTTCCTGCACCAGCGTTTTGAATGCATGTACGGTAATTTAGAAAGGCCTTTTCTTTTATTTCCATCGCTTGTATTTCCTTTGTGCAACTCCTTCTGTTGCGTTGTTTTAAGAAAGCTGAAAACCAATGTTAAGGTTCTATATTAAAAAAAGATCTCGAACCGGAATTACAGCTTAAATGAAAAGATTTGATTGCACGGCATGTATCCCAAACATTCTGTTCTGTAAATGGATGGCTGGCTTTAGTTTAAGCAGAAAAGGACGTGTTCACTATCCTGTAGTGGATAACACAAAAGTGATATATTTATGAACAGAAACTCAGAACTACATCCCTGTGTGGTTAAAGTCATCCCAAGTATTTTTGGAAGCGTCATGTAGGTCTTGCTAACCACACGTTAAATATTATAAAGATATATAATATATATATATATATATAACATTTAAATTGCTTGTGGGTAGATATAAGAAGACACGTCTGACCACACCGAAATTCATAACGGAAAAAAACTAAAAGATGATCCAGTCCTGTTCCATTTCGCAGCCCCTCACATGAATCGGGACTCTGTACTGGTGTGGAAGACGTCCTTATTTGGTCCTATTTACTTTAAGGATATGCCAGTAAAGTCAGTGCATTTTACCCTGGTGTGGAATCAGCACAGACAGTCCCCTGATAGCTCCACCCATCCGTTCCCAAGCATTAGGTCGGAGGACTTCTGGAGTGTGGTTTGCGTGCATCCTCGTGCTAGTGATAGTCCTCAACGCACACAAAGAAAAACGTCTGTATAAATAACCTGTTGTAGTGGAAAGTTGCTGAGTTGCCAGGCGACAGAAAGTAACTGTGATGCAACAATCAGTGTGTGTGTGTACTAGTCGTTCCCATCACAGGGGCTGGTGGATGCACACTGGCCAATCGCAGTCCTCTCCCGATACTGGCGCCGTGTCGGTCTCCGTGGGCAACAATAGCTGGTTAAAAAGGTCATGGAAAGGACTTCCCGATTATTTCCTTCTATTGTGCAGCAGTTCCTATTTGAATGGCCCATTGGGATGCATAATGTTCTCTTAATAGGGGCTGTGAGAGCCTTGGACCGGGGCCTGTGGGTGTTCTGGGGGGGGGGTTCAGTGGGATTTGAAGGTGGGCCAGTGTTGTGGTGTTATGAAAGAAGCTGGATTATGTAACTAGGAGCATTGGCAAAAACACATTGCTTGCCACTGGGACTGTCAGATGACCTGTCGCCCAAACAGAGGAACTCCACAGATTTATAACAACCGTTTAGTGAGTGCGTTTTAATAGTCTGTAAAATGAAATCCGTTTCCAGGCCAACTGGTTGTAGGGTGGATTAGCCACTTCTCGCTTGCAGGCCGTTTTTGTAATAACAAGCCCACTGCGCATGGCCACTGCTTCGTTTTGTTTCCTTATCGCACTAATTTTTGCTCTCGCTTTGATTATCAGCCCATTTGCTAATCAAACAAAACCGATACACCAGAATTAGTTTTACTGCCTTTGAATATTTCAGTAAACGGTAGGTGTCTGTGTACTGACTATCAGGAGTGGCAAACTAAAATATACACAGCATTTCCAAACTGTTAAAACTGGGCCACTGGTGTTGCACTATATAACCCTACTTCATCATGTCTTGTTTGCATGTTTATAAGATAACACGTGGTTGATGACAGCACGACTGGGTTAGCATGAGGCGAGATCATGCGCTTTATGGTCTTGTGTACAAATGTCGAGGCTCAAAAAAGAGCCTGTATTTCAAATGGACAGATGTGTCACGTACAGTCAGTAGTACTGCATTTAACCAGAAATACATCAACCAGCAGCAGCAGCTGCACAAAGCTGTCGGCAAAGGCCGTCCTCGTGTCACGCGTTTGGCGCGTACGTACCTGCAAACCATTAAAACCTTTTGAAGCTTGAGTCATGTTTGACCCAGTTATTCAGCAGCGTATATTCGAAACCTGACTGCACTTGAAGGACTCTTAGTACACCTGCTCTGGGAGGGATAAGTACACTGCCAGGGAGGGAGCGAGCCAGCCAGTATCCTGCCAGCGTGACTCATTCTTCGCTTTGTGTTGTTCATCTGATACCTGCCTTTTAACTGACAGCTCGGGGACATTCACATTAGGCATTGCCATTTACGTCACCTTTGCTGCTCATTCAGGAAGAATGTGGGATAGTCACAAGGTTAGCAGTCACAAGAGCTGTATGTTTTATAAAACAATTATGTGAACTCTGTGCCAACAGTAGCAAGGTGTGACGGCTTTAAAGGAACTGTTAAGCCATTTGTGGTCGCATTTTTTTTTGGGTGGAAATTATTCAGAAAGTTAGACAAGCAAGTCAATTAGTACAGTGCCTTTTGAGGTATTTAAAGAATGTGTATGTGTTTTTTTTTTTTTTTCTCCAAACAAAAGGGCTGAACATCAAGGAGCTTTAAACAAAACCAGAAATCACAACAGAAAAAAATAATTTGTAACCAGATTGCACACAGCTTCAGTATGCTTGTGCTCATCAAGCATGTTAAATGTGTTTCATGGTCATGCACACACCACAATTTTTTTTATTTATTTATTTTTTTTGTATTATGACTTTTACCAGAAACGTCTTCCAAAAACGTCAGCTGTGAATCAAAAGCCCTCTTGTGCAGCACCACAAGCCATTGGTTGGTAAAGAAGGCAGGAACTGACTAGAGCAATATCATGAATATCAAAGACATTCTTCGAATAACTCCCAGGTTAACGCTTTGTGAGTAGCGCCCGTAGCAGTTGTTTGGAGAGAATTAGGAACCAAACCCAAAACAATGTCTTGCAGCTTGTAAAAAAAAAAATTATATAGTTTTCTCCGGGGCTGCCCCATTCATTCTTTTTCCCGCTCACAAGGGGAACTGCATAGTTGTGCTATTAATTATTTACTGCATTGATATTTCAGTACAAAAAGGGGTGTTTTCTCCTGGACAAGCAGGATTAGTTTATTCTCGTTTTTTTGCAAAGCACTGTTTAACCTAAGAGAAGGTTAATTTCGCTCCAAAAAACAATCCTTGCAAAAGCTTTGTGAATAGGGCCTGGTGTTTAGTACACAATAAATGTCTAAAAAAAGAATAATGACCAGGATTTTCTCTTTCCCTTAAGTCGTGTGAAAAATGCCCCTTTTTGTTTTAAGTTAAATATCCCGGTATAAGGGATGGGCAATTTGCAAACAAACGTTTTTGAAGAGTAAAAGGAAAATATAAAACAGCTGTACAGCAACCGCAGAAAGTATTATAGAATCGTTATTTCTACCTCAGTAAATGCTGTAAGTTTATATGCCAAAATCAGAAACGTTATTAGTTAAGTACCGGCCCAAGAAAACTAGATTTAGTTACTGTTGGTTCCGGTTGATTTGAAATGTGTTTTGAATGCGTTCTGTGTAGTTTAAACTAAGCCTGGCCTTTATATTGGAATTTGAAGCATTTTGGGCATCTGCAAAGCACTGCCATTGTGTGGTTTTACACAAGATTGTTGCCATGCATTTTAAGCTTCTGTTGACGGAGTGTCGAGTAGCTCCAGAGTCTAAAATATGTGCTCTGTAATTAACCCGTTAAGTGCCGTTGCCCTCATTTGAGGACAGGCTACTTGTGTTTGGAGCATATTTAACAGGCATCTACCTATTTTGAATTTCTCTGTAACTATAGTTTTATGATCACTTACTCCTTCGTTTTGTTAAACGCAAAAGTCTAATTCAAATGTATCAAATGACGTGAATACAGCTTGTGTTGTGTATTTTTCGAAGAATGAATGGTTAGTTAGTTCAGGGTCTATATTTGGAGCCCAGTCTTGCAGACCACTATGTCGGTGGCCAGGAAATGGCCCTTATTACCTCTTCGTTCTTCAGAGAATGTGACACCGCTGTGACCTCTGGTCCCAAGGGGGCAGGGGCACGCGAGGAGCCCTGCATGAAACGAGTTCTATTGAGCTGTCACTGCATCGAGGTATGGGGGGGGAAGAGTGCCAAAATACATGATATGCAACATCCTGGAAATAACTGCTCAACACCTAAACAATGGCATGCATCCTGACAAATCTCATTGTCTCAAATGGCCAATTCACCTTTTTGCTTGTTATTAAGCTGTTTCCTGAATATACCTCTCACTTTTATAACTTGGGACTATATATTTTTTTTATTTTTTTATTTACCACCCTGATTTTTCAGTGTTGTGTCCAGTGCAGCAGATGTTTTTTTTTTTTTTTTTTAAATAAAAAAAAAACTTTTAATTGATTTATATAAAAGTAAAAGTTATATTGAAGAATATATTCCAGACGCTAAATTTTTCATAACTAATGAATCGATGTGGGACGAGCCCATTGACACAAAAGTGTGTGCTACATATTGCATAGATAGATAGGTAGATAGATCTTCTAAATGAATCTCATTGCGCGCACAAGAAAAACGAGTAGCCTACCTTCCAGATACAGAACCAGATCCAGAAGCAGTAGTTACAAAAGCAGATACAAGGTTAGCATTTGATAATTGAAACAACTTAACAAGGGACACGACTGAGATGAACAGATTCAAGACATTTGACAAGTACGGAAAACACTTCAATCCTAAACTTACTACTGACTAGTTTATCAACGTCCTGCTGTTCAGAGAAGCCCAATAGTGTATTTTGCTTGTGCAGAAAGCATCATACGCTACTGTAGTGTATTTTTTCTGGTGGTGAGTTAAAGAAAAAAATAATTACTTTGATGGGGGTCGTTGAGCAGTTCAATGAGAGGGCACAGACACGCAGCGTTTCAGGGAGGTGAGACTGTTATTCAGTTATACAGAACTCTGTTCCCTTTCTGTAGCAGCACCAACCCTATACACAGAGGCATACTGTCCCTGCATCGGTAACATAATGAAGGAGGAACGGAGTAACAAGGCAGACGTCCTCCGTTTACACTGGACTCTCTCGCGCTGTCTCATTAGAATCTTGCTTGACCTTTAGTCACAGCAGATACATTGCTTGTGTTTTTGGAGCAGACGGTTGCTACAGAAACCAAAAAACAACAACAAAAAAAAGGAAGCCAAGCAGGACACTTAAGCGCTTCCGTTTTGACGCTATGAGTTTGGAACTGTTTGAGTGAAGTGAGCATGTTCGTTTTGCTGGGATAAGTGTGCGTGTGTACATCCTCTAAAAAGCACCCTGTGTATCTGTATGTGAAAACCTTGCCTCCCCCCTCCTCTCTCTCCAGTGCTCGCGCTCTCTCTCTCTCTCTCTGGTATGCAGACATGTGGAATTTCAGGACCTCAAAATGACTCTTTCTGGTCAGGCGTGGCTCGGTTACCTGCAGAGATGGCTGTGTTGTAAGCATAGGTAGTGGGGTGGGGTGTCTCAGGTGATCTTACCCCAGGTGTGTTACTGAACTGAAAAGGACTGGAGTCAAACAAGCGGAGCCAGGTGTCTGAGACATTGCTGTTTCCTGAAGTACTAATTACACATACCTGCTGTACAGAGTTTCCACGGAGGGCTGGTTCAGACAGTGGAGAAGGTTTGGCATATTTGAGGTGGCAGAACAACTATACGTTAACCATAACACTCGTCATAATTGGGAATGCTGGCTGGCGTCATTTAAAATGAACAAATTCACAACAGGTGGAGGTGCGCTTTTTGGTAGCGATAATGCATTTTTTTGTGTTTTGTTTTTTTTTCCTTATCAGGAATTGTCTTCCAACACAAGGGAGGTTCCTTCTCTTCTCTCTCTCTCTCTCTTTTTCTAATAGTTAGTTTACAGACGACGACTTCTTGCCATATAATTGCTAACCAGCGCACTGCTGCATTCTTAAGAGTCTTGTGATCTTAACGCACAAAATGGGGGGGAAAAAAAAGGCTTCAGGTAACTTTATCAATCCTTGCCAAGAGGGGAACTGCAAGCAACACAGATTTACAGCCTACAAAATATAGAAGTGGTGCTGTGGTAAATATTAAGCACCCAGAATATTTAACAGATAGTATTAGGCTGGGCCCCCTCTCGAGAACCGCTTGGGAGGCTATGTGCGTTATCGTGCATTAGGACCATCCAGTTTGTTTTATGTTTCTGTTTTTCTGTATTTTACTGCCTTCTACAGATCTTTTGAAAATATGTACTGGAAGGAGAAATCATCAGTGATTCTCAAACTAGTGGTCATGAAACAACCACCAACAGGCCTGCTAAATGGAACGATGACAGACCAATGCAGTAACTCATTGATGTTATAAGACAGCTTTGCACTTAAATACTGTCAGATTAAGCACATAACTCATGTTCATCTAAGTGATATTTTGTGTCATTCATTAGCGAATGTCTCTTGGCAGACCCTAGCTGGAACAGGCTGTGAATGCATCACACAGACAATATCCTTCTAGTACGAAAATATGTAACACAGACTTGCGGAACGTTTTACTGACTCGTGCAATGAAGCAGTTGACTTCCTGGGCCGTCAGTGGATCATTCCAGGCTTAAGCAGATCTGTGACCTGAAGGAAAGATTACATTAAAGATCATGACAACAAAGAGACAAATATTTCCATACAAGATAGGACATGTGCAAGACAGGAGGGTGGTGTTTTCCATCCCAGCTCTCGTGGGTTTGTATGCACAGTGAAAGAATGTGTGTGATTCAGCTTGTGATTATTAGAACTGCAGGAGTTATTTGCAGTACATCTCTATTGCAACAGTGTAAAACTCACAAGACGCGACTCAAAACAATAATGTAACTGCCTCTACCTGCCACCAATGCAGTCCTTGTAGCTTTGATATTTATGTTGTTGGTTTTTCTTTCTAAACAAACCCCTAATGGTAACACAAAAAAAAAAAAAAAAAAAAAAAAAATTATTCAAAATCCTTGAATCCTTTGCTGGCAGCCACCGTCCTAAATTGGAAAACATGTTTGCATTTCAATGCGAACGTGAAATAAATCATTAACCAGTTTTAAGTCCTTAGCAATAGTAAGTAAACATGTTTGTTTACAAAAAAAAGAGCACGCTGGCTTGATGAGGTCATATAAAACAAAAGCTGTAATTTGATTTGTTAGGGCTGCTTCCTGAAAACAACAAAGACCACATTCATTTCAGTTCTCGTCCTGCCCTGGAGGCTGGTGCGTATGTCCTGTCATAAATAAACGCATAACACTTTTTTCGCATGTGTTTTTTTGGTGGGGGTGGGGGGGGGGGGCTGTAAATGCAGGCTTTTTGTTCATGGCCAGGTTCAGGGGGCAGCTGAGTTATGTTTGTGAGCAGCTTGAGGTTTGTGGAGGTAGTTTAATTGTTTGATTTGTAGCCGGCTGACTTGTTTTCTGTTTTGCAACCGAACAGGAGCAGCATTTACAATTCTATAAACAAGAGAGCCCGGCAGTGGCATTCTGATACACGTGTCTGAATAACAGTCTCCATGCAAGCGTAGCCTGATTGCTGTGGTTGATGTCTGCTGATGAAAGCCAGAACAGCGCTTGACAATTCTATCTGTGTGCTGTTGCCTTTTTGTTTCATATTTGCACCCGTTGTTTATTTATTTATACCTCCAACAAGGTGATTTCGGTATTGTGGCACTGAGATTTGAAGTATAAGATCAAACAGGACTTGTAAAAGTCTCTTTTTGGCACGTTGCAGTTGTTCTTTAATGGGAAGTAAAATTAGTTTTTCTTTTGTCTGGGTCCAAGGTTTCTCAGGAAGCAGTGGTACTGTATTTGTAAGTGCCTGGGAATTTTGTAACTGTACACGTTGATAGTTGCAGAACGTTTGCTTTGCATCATCCTTCTGTTGAAGGAATAGCATGACACCAGTGTATTCTACAAATGTTCTGTTAGCACTTCAACGTTCTGTGTGCTTCCTTCCCCAGTGATGCTTTGTGTCATGTGCGTCACTGTATGCACTTTGCACACAACCCTGAGCAGATGTTTAATTCCAGTCATGCAGCAAAACACCCTGTCGCTTCCCGACACCATTGATTACACCAGTTCAGATCAACTGTTATTTGATTTGTGCAACTGTGACAGAGAGCGAATGAATCTTAGTCAGCAATCTCCCTCCCGATCTGCGAGAGCATTGTGTAACATGAACAGAGTGCCTCGGACTGGTTGGTCTGGCAGTTCATTCCAGGCTCGGTTGGAAAGCAGCCATCCAGGAAGGGGGCGGAATCACAGTGCCCGAAGTCCTCGTCCAAAGCGGTACGCGATGTGTCAGTCATAGATTGGAGGAGATGTGACTGAACTAGCTGTCGCAGGGGGCGTGACTAAGGGTATAATTGGGGATGTGACGATGTGGTTACTGAAAGGATCCGTTTAGGGTGTTTTGTTTGTTTGATTTTGCTAACTGTTTGTCTTTTATCACTGTTAGACGGCTAACAAACCGGGAGCTGTCACTACCAGCCAGCACCAAAGCCTGGACTACACTGCACCCCTGTTTCACAAACTGTTGTCTTTCACCCAACCTGCACACGAGCACTTACTGTCTGGAGAAGTGATCGTGTCTATGCTTGGTATAGTTACAGAGTGTCATTATTTCGGGACTGAACCCTTGTTTTGCAAGGAGCGACGCATGTGGCTGTGTAGAGCCCGTGCTTATTATTTAAGTCTTGTTGACACGCAACCCAGCTAAATCAAGGAGCTGTTTTATTGAAATTTCACTTGTTACACTTGTCTTGTGTGCGTTATTCCTGAGCACTGCACCAACTACACCTGCGCACGGCAAGCCACTTTGCCATAGCAACCCAGTTAGTTGCCAAGTTACCTTGTGCTATAGTCCTGAAGATTGATTTCACTATTTAAAGCAGAGCATTCCATACAATCCAAGGCAGGTTAGCGTTTTCTTAATAAAAAATAAATAAATAAGAAATTGCCAACTTGTATGTAGCCAAAAATAACTTTATTTTTTACTTTAGGGAGTTCAAAGAATGCTCATTTCTTTCTGCCTTATTTTGTGTTCTTTAATGCCAGTGGATACAGTACTTTACGATTTTAAAATCACAACCCCCCCCCCCCCCCCCCCTCCTCGTCGGGTTGTGGTTTTTAATTGAACACGTGTAACTCATGCTGCTCACAATTAAAAGCTGGAGTGGCTCAGACTGTTTTGCAATAGGAGTCTTAACTCCATCCCTGCAACCCAGCAATGCCACTTCCAGTGATCTGATGCAGCCCTCAGTTTGGGATGGGCATGTGCTGTTCAGCACCTTTAGTTTTAATACGAGGTGACCCTTGCTGGGTGTCTCTGAGCACTGTGCCCAGATCTTTCTGATCTTTTTTAAATCAAACCTCTGTGGGTTCAGAGTTCGTGCTCAAATGCATTGGCTGTGCCATCTTAAACGACTCCTGTTGTTTCACACGATAGGCTTTCCTGCATCAATGCGGTCATGTGTTCCCTTTCCGAGAGCTTATTTTTCTTTGTTTTAACAAGGAGCTCAAGGCAGCGTCGCCATCCAGGGCCAGTTTTTTAATGTGAAGTGTTCTCATTGAAGGATTTAAAGAGGCACTTACCCTTCCTTACCCTTCCTCAAGCCTTTTTTTTTTTTTTTTTTTTTTTGCTTGGGTTTGTGAGGCCGTGCTCCAGTAGTGAATCGCATTGAGAAGCATAAGGGCTTATCGGGGAATATCAAGTTCAACCTGCTCCTCCTTTGACCCTGAACTTGAGACCTGGCATGAACACTTGGAGAACATTTAGAAGAATAAATGGACAGGCGACTTGGCAGGGAGGACTGCAAACCAGGCATTGCAAAGCCGCTCTTTGTATTTCTGAGTTCACTCCTGGTCCCTGTGTGAGGTATCACACCATTTATGCACCCTATTGACAAAACTGTATGTGTTTAGGAACCAGAGATAAGGTGCCTTGACCATGTCTCCCATTTGCCCACAATGCCATCACATTGGTAGTTTCATTCTTTCATTCAAGTCGGAACACTGTAGCGCTGTAAAGGGGGAGAGCCGTACGCAATAGTTAATCCACACAAATATTGCAAACACCTATATATCTGTGTGTGTGGGGAAATCAGTCTGCAGTGTTTGTGTGTATTGGCTAGGGTGTAATGTGTGATAGATGTTACATTCATACCAGAAGCACACTGCAATATTAATATTGCACACTCCTGCTTGGCTGTATACATTGTCACTATTGTACTGCTCCATTCGTATTGATATACGCTTCAGTGCTGCAGTCTCGCTATGGTGGTGATACATCAAAACAGTGTTTTATTTCATATAATATATATAGATATATATATATATTTTTTTTTTCCCAGCTAGACATTGCTGTGGGATTTTCTCCAGCTTTGTGCATCTTCAGATTGCTGAAAGATATGTAGCCTCTTGAGAAACTTTGTATGAGATGCATTTTTGCATTAAAACGCAGCCGAATGGCACATCCCAGTGATGATGTTATGCAGGCACATGCCATTCCACAAATTGTTATACTGTAATCCGCTCTAGGAGCTGCGGTCGGTGAACACAATGCTCTGGTGCTCTGAAAAACAGCTTTATAATGACCCTGAATTAGGCAGGGTAGGCTGCCAATTAAAAATGTAAAGGGTGTTGATTGATACGTTTTGAATTGTAATAATTGCTGGCTGTCTTTTGATCCCGGGGAGTCTACCTGCGTCAGAAATCACCAGGTTGGGAAACTCATCATCTTAATTTGAACCAATTTTGTCGTAAAAATCAAAGGCCTGCCCCTAAGCACAGGCATTGGTGTTTGATACAGTAAATCTTATAACTGAAGTTCTCTTGAGTCATCTTATCTTCTAAGTAAATAGATTGCCGGGGTAGAATCTAAGTTTCATTTGTGAGACTTCAGTAAGTTGTGTTGAATGTACTCACTCATGGAGTTAACCCTTTTACAATGACAGATTGTCAGAAATGGGTTTTCCTTGCACATCAGGTGTAGTAATTGATGGCAATTTTAAATGATAAATGTATAGAACTGTTTATTCATTTTATTATTTTTTCAGTAGGGGAAAAAAAAATGCTTCAGCCTGCTAACAGAGGGAGAAACGGATACCCTTAAGCAAAAATGTAAAATCATAGGGTATAGAAAAGGAGACGGTGCCAATGTACGTGTGTGTGTGACCTGCTGCTGATTTATTCTGGGGAAAAAGGTGGTAGTGTTCATTTCCTAAGAATGTCTCCTAGAACTGTGCTCAGTGTGTTTTTGAAAGAACCCTAACTACTACGATGACTACGACTACTGCTTATCAAGCAGCACAGCAGGGCGGGGCTAGAGCAGGTCACATGACTAGCCGAGGGAGGCGCAGTCTCCTTTACGCTGGTGTAGGTAAGTGTCTTTGTTTTTATTTAACACTGCAAGTTACTTCCAGAAGGGGGAGGAGGGAATCCGCTGCTGTCAACGACGCCAGGTTTGAGAAGAGAAAAGATCCAACAGGCTTTTCAATCATTCGTTGTTTCCTCTCCCAGAAACAAAACTGCATAGACCTGCCACCCCCTGCTCTGCTTGATGTGTCGGTCAGGCCTCTAAATCTTTTCATTCGTTACTCACTTGAGTAATAAGCTAAAATGTTTGTTAAGCCAGACACCCAAACAGTCCAGCACAGTTCTGTGTATTTGTTGTGGCAATATAGAGTGTCGCTTCTTCATCTGGTAAGTGGTGCTGTACAGTGGTTCACTAGCCCAACCAAGTGTTGAAAATGCACAAACGATGCGTGTCCCCCGGCTTAATTCTTTGTAGTTAATTTTAAAGGTATTTGTCCCAGCACTAGTTCCATTACACTTATTGCACATCGTTTATGTCAAGCCCCCCTTTTCAGTCAGTCTCTCACATGCTAGTTCTCGCCTTGTTTGGTCCACTACGAAAGCAGAAAGTGTCCTGCGTTCCTAATGCAGCAGTCTTTCTTACTTCAGGGATTGAACGTGCAAGTTATCTTGTTCTGCTGGTGCTTGTGTGCTCTGCAGCCAGTTGCTCGGGTTGTCCACAAAGATTTGCTTTGACATTTCGCACCACTGGCTGTCTGAGATTCCGAAGGGGCTGTAATCTTTCTGCCCGGGATGCAGCGTCCTCTTTCCATATTTGAATGTCCGGCTTCTGTGCAATTACATTTGTTTTTTACTAGATAAATAAAGCAATAAAGATGTGAGCTACACCCTTTGCACGCATTGGTGTTATGGTTGTTTGCCCTGTAATGCGTGAGAGAAAGTGACTAATGTTTTCCAAAGTTGAGCTGGGACACCACACCTGGGCTGCAGCCCTAAGCGTATTTTCCTGTTCCAAATTTCACACCGAAACGCTGTGAAACGAAAGCTGGCAACCCTGGCTCTCCCAGCCCGTGCCAATGCAGCGCTGTGCTTCAGCCAGCTCCTTGATGAGTAAATTGACCCTGCTGAAGATCAATTATAATAATGAAGGTCTTGATTGGAACACAGATTTTCAATGGAATAGACTGGAAAACTGAATGAATGATTAATTGAACAGGGATGTGGAAAATTCAGTGTAACCCTGTGTCGATGTCGATATTGTGACCGTGTGAGAACAGCCAGTTACAGTTTCATAGATTTAAACATTTAATTTATGATTTGCAACCATAATAATAATAATAATTATTAGATGATCCTCTTGCTTGTGTTTTTGTGCACTGGTTACAGATGTTGATGTAGTTCAGAATCTTTTAATGCAATTCATTTTCTCTGGCATCCAGACTCTGCTAAAGTCTTATGAATATGAAGTAGTCTGCACTGTTTGCACGTGGTGGAGTGTGTGAGTGCATTAGTGCCATCTTACGCTCCACTAAAGCATGTTTTACAACTCCTCTGTGTGCCAGAGAGCCACCTGAGAGTGTGGTTGGCATTGCAATGCTGGAGTGACTATACAGTATATTACACTGGAGATGTAACATATCAAAGGACAGAATCTCCTTAAAACTTAAGGACAGTTTAAATATTAATAGGTATTTTATTTGAGTGTATTTATTTTCCCTTTGAAACTACATCAGTGGCATTTTCAGATTACTTACAAAAAAAAAAAAAAGGATTACTGTGATTTTGTGTTTCAGTTGGGTTTTGAGTGAGTATTGCCCTTTCCAGCCAAACTGCAGTACTAAGATCTCCCACCAAGATCTTTGTTTCTAATGTACTGTTTGGCATCAGGCGTTGTGTGACTATCAGGGAGATTCTGTGGTTTTGTTTGCTTCTTGCCAGGGGTCAAATTGTTAACAAAACAGAAGAGTCCAAATTTAATTTGAGGGCTATTTTGGTTGCTGTTCCAACCACATGATCAGAGTTGGAAATCACTGTAGTGTATCTAATATACATTTTGTTTTCACAATGAACTGGTTCCTTGTTACATAATTGCGTATTCACCTAAAACCTTAGTGGTTGAAGTGAATTACATGGTTCCAGGGGCCAGTCATATTGAGTCCTTCAAAGGGCATGCAAGCAAATCTGGCTATAAGAGGCCTTCATCTGACACTGTGGGCAGGAGGGGCAGGTCATTTTAGGAACACTGGAGGAGTCTATTTCGGGGGATGCAAACGTTTGTTTTGCAAACTGTAGAACTGAAGCTCAGGAGATCTATTTAAATGATTTAAACAAACATAATCCCCATACCCTCCAACTGTACTGAGTTGTCCGGCACAGTACCGGCTGTGTCTTTGATGCCAGATCCTCGCAGCTCGGTCGTGTGAACTGAAATATTTTTATAAAAATTGTCGTTGCCAATGATTTTTTTTTCCCCCAGTTTTCTCCCCAGTTTTGAATCGCCAGTTGTGTTAGTATTAATCCTAGTTCACTGCTACAACCCCACGGCGACTCGGGGAAACAGAGGCTGAAACACGCGTCCTCCAAAACGTCTTCCTGCCAAGTCGTCATTTTTTGCACTGCGGATCCACAGCGAGGCCACCAGACTGATCTGAATGGCTCCACTACAGACCCGCAGACACCCTATCAGCCACAGGAGTCACTGGTGAACCGTGGATTGCCCTGCCGACCTAACCCCTCCCTACCCGGGTGGCACTCGGCCAATTGTGTGCCGACCCCTGGGAACCCCCGTTCACGGTTAGCAATGACATAACCTGGATTTGAATCTGCGATCTCCAGGCTATAGGGCGCATCCTGCACCACGCGGAGCGCCTTTACTGGATGCGCCACTCGGGAGCCTTCGTGGACTGAATTTTGAAATCCACCGAGTAGACTGGCAGTGACTGGGGCTTTGTTGTAATATAACCTGTGAAAAACAGGTGTGTTTTAAAACAAACTTCGTGGTCTTCTGTGAAATCTCACTAGAATTTGAAACATGTAGTACTGCAAAAAAAAACTTTACCAAAAGCACAACCAAGTTAATATAGCCATCACCTCGATTTAACTAAAACCCTCCATAAAATAAACACTGATAATTCTGAAAAATATAAAACTATGTCTGATTGTAGCTGTATTTTATTAATGTGTAGTTTTTATAAAACCGAAACTAGCTTAAATTTGCTCCAAATGTATTAATAATAATAATAATAATAATAATAATAATAATAATAATAATAATAATATATCAGCAATATAGTGTCCCTCTTCATCTGTCAAATGTTATATTTAAAATAAATCTGTTAACCCTTAGCGGTCCACTTATTCAGTGCTTGTTAGGTGCGTCAGGTCTAATTTATTTTCACATGCGCTGTTTAAAAGATGTTTTTTTTTTTTAGAGTAAAACAGGTTTAAAAGGTAGTGCACGGCAAAAGGACACACAGTACTTCATCTCCAGCCAAGCCCCACCCCATGTTCCCTGTATTTTTCACATACCTATTCCTAGTCGTACATACTGATAAATCCTGTCCTGATTACTTTCTCTGCTTTTTCCGGGGAGAAAAAAACGACTAGAGACCTGTGATTGACGTCTTTTTGATGATGTTGGGCAGAGTCCAACATTGGACTGGAAAGAAGGAAATTGTAGTGTCGGACCTGGTCTGACGTAGGACTGCAAAGGGTTAATGTATTGTAATTAAATGTAGTCATGATTTACTGTAAACCCCTGTATATTGCAATCTCACAACAGAAAGACAATCTACACAGCTGTTATAGTGCAAGATAAACAGCACAGTACAGCACAGCACAAGCAGCACCATTAATAATATTGAAGTGGATGCCACGCCATTCCCCTGCGTTGACCAGGTGCGCAAAATCCTTTGCCACTGTTGGCAGCCAGCCAGCCAAACAATAACACCAGTGAGTCCTACAAAGCCTCTGCATTCTGCATTAAATCTCAGTTTAATTTGCTGTTTGCTTTCTGGTTCCATAGACTGTAATCTAAACTGCTCCCCTTGAACCCTCCGTTTCCTGAGGTAAGGTCCTTTTAATGCACGTACCTTGCCAAACGCAAGCAGCTTAATCAGATTACAAAGTGATGCAACAAGTCACTGGCAATGACTAGTATTCCTTTAACGTGTCTTCATTCTGTAGCTTTAGGGAGCAGTGTATAATTAAATCAACTTGCTATATCTTACCAATTTCCTCTTGCACAGATTCGTGAAATTGCTTCATTAGTAAACAAGTTTCTACCAAACCTGCCTGCTGAATGAGGATTGATGTCTCAACGTAGGATTGATTTCTCCATGTTTTTGTGCAGCAAGTAAACAGCATTTGTCTTTAATACTTCATCTTTTGAACAGTTGTATTAAGCAGGGCTGTGGTATCATTTATTGTTGAGGAAGGAGAGGGGGCACAGAGCAGCGGTGCATTGTGGTATACCTGACGCACAAAATTCAAAGACTTAAAAATGAGGGCATGTATGCTTTAGGGCACTGGGACTTGGGTTCCAATCCAGACTGGACAAGTGAATTAGGCAGATTGATTTGAGCTGCTGCATTTACCTGGCATGTACTTGCAGCGTGCTCAACGCAGGAAAAGAAAGTGCGATGCAAATGTAAAGGTTGTTATTGCTGTAGATGGCAGTTGTCTTAAGTGCTGCAGGCAGCAGAGCCAAGCACACACACACCCCTTACCCAAATCCCAGTAAACTCTTCCGGAAATGTATCGATTTTTACTGTAATGAGATCCAGTTGCTGTGGCTCTAAGGAAGAGCTGAGCAAGTAAATTATTTAGAGTGTTGTGGAACGAAGTGATGTCACAGCGAGCACTTATGTCAAAGTTCACCTACTGAAAATGTGTGTGTTACGCAACCTTTGAGAAACAACACGTTGAACGTGCCTATAAGCTATAAAGCAGGAGCAGGGCAGTTTGTTTATTGAATGTAAAGTGGTATTTAAAATGAATTGCAACATTAAAATGTTAGCATTCTTCTTTTAGTAATCCTATAGAACTTGTACAGACTGGGGGACCTGCAAGTAACCCCAGACAATTCTTTTTATAGAGACTACTGGGCAGCTTAAAACCAAGCAGTTTCAAACCCCATCCTTGGAAACACAACATAGTCACAAGTGGCACATTTAGATCCTGTGGTCATGAGTTGGTTCATCTTTTCGAAAAGCAAAACGGTTTCTGTTTGTATCCTACTGTTGGAAAGAATCTTCGTGGCAATTTAGACAAACATGTTTATAGTTTAGTAAGGTTGCCGCAGAATGAGTTTATACAGTGTCATGCGGATAACTATGCTGTACTGAAAAAGTTTCACAATAGACTGAATCCTAGCATTTTGTTTAATATCCTGTTGTTTTTTTAACAGTTATTTCCAAATAAAGGTGGGAAATATCTCCCAAATCCTGGGAAAAAAATCTAATCACGCAGTTTCAGAGGGTGTCAAATCCTATTGCTTTTTTTTTTCTGTCCGTTTCCTTTAACAATATCCTTTTCAAAAACCCGCTCACAATAGGCACTGGTGAGTTTCCCGACCGCTGATGCGTCACATTGACCAGCTCACGTAAGCTGGGGCCAACTCGACACCGCTGAGGGCCTGGTGGGAACCCAAAAACCCTGTGTTCACAAAGAAAGGTGTCGTTAAACTCCACCGCTCCCAGATACGTCAGCCAGCCCTGCAGAGCATCCTTTGCCAGGAGCCCAGCCGGGCCTGACCCACTCGCATGTCAGCCCAGCCGGAGAGTTAGTAGCATTCCCTGCAGCAGCAACGCAGGCTGTTATGAAATGACTTGGAGCAAAGATAAATAAACAAATTAGTGCAAGCAGCCCTGGGACACAGGAGCTATGATAAGGAAGCAGTTTCAGGATCTGTGCTGAGTCACTCTGGTCCCAGGGAGCACGTCATTAAGTGTTCATGTTTTCTTTGTACCGGTACACTATGTATTTTACCGTTTTGGTGATATGCATTCAAGGGAATTGGCTGCTTTCCAAAGATCTAGTGTTTGCACGACGCAGTTCACTAACTACGGTAAGTAAGCTAAAAGTCACCCCTACTATTGCCACTTAAATAGAGGACCTCTACTGCAGATACCCCAGACCCGGTGATCTGTTGTGTTGTCTTGGTCTGCAGCGTGAAGAGAGTTCTTTATTTTATCTGTTGGTTTATTTCTGCAACACTATGGTACATATTTTGCTACTTTAAGTCTTTCCTGAGAAGCTGGGTGCCTTGATCTCTGGGGCTTGGTTCAAATCCAGCCACAGGGCTAATAGGCCACCAGGGAAAGACCTTATCCTTATCTGCTCCAACTGATGTGAACAACATACAGTCCATTGTCTGAAAGATTGAGCCATGTTTGCAGGAAAGCGGTCGACTGACACACTGAGCTGGGGCCTGGTTTAGTCCTTCCTTGGGACCCCCGCACTCCTAAAAAAACAGCTTGTGTATTTACATTGAAGCCTGTTCTTGAATCCTAGATAGCGTAATTCAGTGAGTGAATGATTTCAATGTGTTGCGGGCTGTTAGCAAAGCCACCGACACCCATTCTGCACACAAAGCTGTTTGAGGAGAGCGTGTGCGCTCATTGAACTCGGGGTTCAGGCTGTGGTAAAGGATCTTTGTGAATGAATTGGGGTTGTTTTATATATTTGAATTAATCCTCGTGGGGCTGTGAAGAGAAGGGAAAAGTTTTGGTTTGTCAAATGCATCATATGAACGGCACAAAAAGGCGTTTGAGTGATGAAAGGCATTAGCCAACCAATTCTGGTAGTTTTTACCTCCAAACGTACTGTATGATTAATGGCTGGTTTCACAAACCCTGATTAGCACTAGTCCTGGACTACCCAATGTTGATTTAGGTAAGCCAAGATTAATGCTAATCTGGGTCTGTGAAACCTGCCGTATGTGTAAAGTTTATGGGTCGCATGTACCTGTTTACACATGTTTTGTTTTATTTTTTTTTTTTTTTTTTTTTTTTTTAAGTAATGCTTTATATGTGAGGAAGTTAGAAAATAAACCCTTTTATGTTTAATTATTCATTTAAATACAACGTGCAGATGCTTGATATTGGCTGTGCAGATGCTTGATATTGGCTGTGCAGATGCTTGATATGGGCTGTGCAGATGCTTTACTGGCTGTGCAGATGCTTGATATGGGCTGTGCAGATGCTTGATATGGGCTGTGCAGATGCTTTACTGGCTGTGCAGATGCTTGATATGGGCTGTGCAGATGCTTGATATGGGCTGTGCAGATGCTTGATATGGGCTGTGCAGATGCTTGATATGGGCTGTGCAGATGCTTGATATGGGCTGTGCAGATGCTTTACGGGCTGTGCAGATGCTTGATATGGGCTGTGCAGATGCTTTATCGGCTGTGCAGATGCTTGATATGACATGCTTGAGTTGTGTACGATAGTTTGTCATTCATTTTAATATCAATGTTGTTTAAAATGTAACAGTCATAATGACTGCCGGCGGTGGTTCTAGTGTTAAGGCACACGCCCTGCTAGGTGTTCCTCTGAATCTCTTGAATTTATGCAGACTTAACTGTGTTTTTCATGTTAAAACTGTTGTAAATGCAAAGCACCCGTCTAACCTGTTGGAGCAAGACAGGAAGCGGCTCCTTTCAATGTTTTGTGAGCCTGCAGCAAAATCCATGTAATCAAAGAAACTACAGAATGATGTCAGAAGCCAAAACAGTAGTGCAGTATTTCATGTTGGATTTCAAAACGCCACATGTTTAAATTTGTGTCAGTTTTTTGTTAAGTATGTGGAAAACCACAAAGCGGTATATAATTCAATATGTTAGCGTTGCATTATTCAGCAGGTTTCGTTTTACTTTATGAAGCAAATTTAGTTCTGTAGGGTGATGCAAAACGTTTGGCCTCAGCTGTAGGTAGAGCCCCTCTGGGAAATGAGATTTACATTCATTTCATTTTGATTGGATGTTTTGCACTAAGGGAGGCTGGAGGGGGTTGCAACTTTGGAAGCAAGCAGCAATCCTCATTTCTCCTGCTGTGTTATTCTTCTCGTGCTTATCTAAACTGTCGAAGCTGGCTTTGTAAACAACCTTGGAGTTTTATTCTTCATGGAAAGATACATTTCTGTGACGTAAGTATTGCAGTACAGTTTGCATCCTCGACCTGGCTTTAAGAGACTGGCTTATACCAGGGACAAGTGGCGCTTGTGTCTGTGTTGAATTGCTAGATCCACCCTCCCTTTTTATTTCCATATTCAGGGTTTGGTGTTCTCATCAGTTCAATGCTGGTGTTTGTGTCTAATGAAATTAGATTACAGCTTGAATTTATTACCGCAGAGTGTTGTGACGCAGCCAAGCGAATGCGTCTAGTCCTAATATTTCAGCACTCTGTATTGGACAACAAAATAGGTGGATCTTGTATTTCTTTAAATAGGCTGTGAACTGTTTTACAGTTAATTGAGCCAAATTAAAATGTACAGTACCTTGTGATTTGCAAGCATTCGGTGGAAGGGTGTAAGTAAGATTTTTAGAATGATCCAAAAAGACCAAGCTTTCATCTAAGAGGAGCAATTAAAATATAACAGCTCATGTACGGCAGATTCAGAAATACTTTTGTCTGTATCGACAACCTGATCTGTATTTAACGGAATAGAATAGACTAGCCTTGTACAGACACACTGTAGATTTAAAGACATATAATTTTGCTAAAATAATCAGAAAAAGCATAGTAATTACATTGGACTATAGTAGTGCTTGCATTTGCCCCCGCTTGATATAGAAGACAGTAGAACAAACTGACACTGCCTTTAGCAATATGACTGCACACACTTGCAGAGTTTTTGAAGATTAAATGATTAAAACAACGGCCGTGGGGTAATGACCCTTTTTAAAGAAACCGGGACGATGCAGTGTGTGCCAGTGCTTTGAATATTATCTGTATTGCAAAAGATTGCAGATTCTCCTGCCTGTCCACCTTATTTAATTCCTTTAACGTTCTGCTGTCTGTGCCCTGTCTGCTTTTTTTTTTTAACCATGCTGGGTTACAGCAAGGGGTTAATGACCTGCTTCTCTTTCTGACAGACAGAAGAAGCCATTCAATGGCTGCTTTCCCCAGCCAGCAAACACATTGGCTAAGGGTGAGGGCGGTTCTGTGGTCTGAGCCACTCTCTGACGTGGATTTCACTGGAGCTGGAATGCATGGGCAGTGTTTCCAGACAGCTTTCTACAGGGAGCAGGGAGCGCTTGTAAAACCACTGAAAACCTCCCAGGCTGATCACAAGGGGCCTTTTCTCCAGCTTCTGTCCCCCCCACCCCCAATAACTGCACTCCAGTGCGAGGAGGGGTTGCAGACGGGCATTGCGACGGCCACCCTGACGGAGTGAGGAGGGAGAGAGGGGGTCCACGTTCTTTGTGCTCCTACGGGACTGACAGTGTCACATGACAGAGGGGTTTTATAACACTAATGAAGTTGAACAGATCTGTCACTGAACTGTGAGTTCTCCTGTAAAGAAAGAAAGAACTAGGCACCACTTTTGCAGTCGTACCAAACCAGTTTACTAGAGACCATTTTAAACCAGACCATTTAAATCCAGACGATTTCTGCCCCTCTTTTTCATGCTTACTACAGCTCTTTCTTGTTTTATGCATTATTCAGTTCTGTTGTAAGTCCCCCACCTGCTATAAGAAAGGGACTTTTCTTAATTATGTTTTCTTTTTTTGTTACTTGCAATCAAAAACTGTTCTACTTTTTATACTGTTTTCATTACATACTTTTGATGCCCCTCCCTTTTTAAAGAAATTTGATTCATTAATTAAAGTCTTACTTTCTGGCATTTCATTATGACGGACAATACCTTGCTTGTAGTTAGGGACAGATCAGTTCTGTGCTTCCATAACGTTTATTTATGGCCGGTGTACAAAATATGTTGTAAGATTCTCCATGTACATTTTTTTTTTTTTAATGTCTTGCAGTGTGTGTCTGGCTGTGATCATGAAGAAATGATCTGAACTGTGCTGTTTATGTGCTGGCATGTAGTGTCAGGGGTATTTGCTTTGTGCTTGTCTGGTTTGTGCATGCTGTCTGTGTCTGGCGTGTCTTTTATAATGCATGCATGTGTCTGGGGTGTACGTGCTCTCTGGGTGCATTGCTCCTGGGCAGCTTGTTGGCAGCTAAAAGGAGGCACCTGTTTTTGTTGGTGTTCGTTTTGTAGCTTATTAAAGGTGTTTGGTTGCACTGGTGCTCGAGTCTGTACTGTATAAGGAGAAGGCACGTGCCTGTGCTTTGCCTAGGGGCACTGTCTTTTTTTTCCTAAGAGATGACGGAGTAGTTCTGTCCTGATCTTGGTCTTGGTTTAGTCACAGAGCTGTGATGAGCACCGAACTCCTCGTACTCGTGTTCCGTATACATGAGCGAGGTCTCTCAAATTCTGATGACAGTTTGAAGAAAAGTCCTGATTACTCTGAGTAATGAAAGTGACTGCATTGCCACTGCGCTCATCTTTGGTGATCTTTTCTTTTGCCTGTGTGTTCACTGCCTGTGAGGGTCCGCACAGCAGCGCTGTGTATAAAGAGGGTACTGAGAACCTGCCCTCCAGCATAATCAAGCTCTGTTGCCTCTGATGAGGCGCATAGTAAAATTACTATGTGTGCAAGCAATGGGGGAGAAAAAACATTTTGTTGTGTTAACATTATTACATTATAGCGCAGATTTTGGTTATATTTTCAACTTTTTCTTTTGGGGTATTATTTTTCATTTTCTTGATTCAGCACTTTTTGTTGGACCTTTTTTTTTTTTTTTTAAAACCTACCCAGAACTTCCTAGGATTCTCTTCGACGCCGCATTGCCATTGATGTATGAAATTAAAAGCTGGAAAGCGTGCCGCTCCAGACAGAAGTAGCTTAGGCAATAGTTTAGAATTTCACCGCTATGGGGCTATTCAGATATCTGAGAGCACAGCCCCCCCCTGCACCCCCCCCCCCCCCCCCCCCCCCCCCCCCCCAAAAAAAACCAAAACACTATGTTGCACTGTACAGTAGCTTTGTAAGGGTAACAAACAATATGGTGTTATGCACCAAATAGAAAGGTAAACAGTAACCCCCTACAAGTACAGTGAAATATGAATTGGTAATATAGGAAGGTTAAACAATACAGCAATGCACAATCTCGGTATTTAAATGATGGGGTTACAGTTAATACACCAGCAGGATAGATGTATATTGAGAGAATGTAAACGTTGATGTACCCTCCTGTACTGGGTAGGATATAGCATGTAAAGACAGATAGAGCCTGCATTTCGGGATTTCGTTACCCGTTTACAGAGTACTAATTCACCATTTCTAGTTGGCATTGTTATTTTGTTGTATTTAATTTTTTTTGATGATACTACTAATTTTTTAACTTGGCTTTCAGCACATTGCAGGAACTTAAGGGTAAAACGTTACAGAATACAGCAGAACAGAATGGCGGCAGGTTTGGGTCACATGACTCCATCGGCATTTAGAACCACAGTAAGGGCCCCGCCTTTGCTGTACGATCTTTCATCGCACCTTGCGTGAAGAGCTGCCCCAAAGCCAGGCAGACTCTTGGCCTTTGTCTTGCGGAAGATGGAGATTGGCAGCAGAGGAATTCAGCTATAGATCAAAAGGAAGCATTAGGATCCCAGCAGGAAACTTAAAGGGATACGTACAGTGCAGTTAATAAAGGGCCTTTTTGTCCATCATTTCTTATCAGCTTATTGGAACTCCCCTTTAAGTGCATAATGTAAAGTAGAATCCTCCTGTGAACGCTTGGTCTGTCACACATCACCGTAACGGGCAGTTAAATTCAGGGGCCCAGGTAATTGGAGCACATAAAAGTTGCTTATGTAAAGGGGGTTTCTTTTTTATAAAGCGGTTTGCGCTATGCAAATACTGAGTAATGCAGTGTTCCCCTAGACAGCCTCATGTGAAGTTAGAAAGGTCTTTTGCCAGTAGCACACATTTATTATATATATATATAGAGAGAGAGAGAGAGAGAGAGAGAGAGAGAGAGAGAGGAGAGAGAGAGAGAGAGAGAGAGAGAGAGAGAGAGAGAGAGAGAGAGAGAGAGAGAGAGAGAGAGAGAGAGAGAGAGAGAGAGAGAGAGAGAGAGAGAGAGAGAGAGAGAGAGAGAGAGAAACAAAATAGGCATTCAATCTGGGGTTCATATTAATGGAAAATTTGAATGTGGAGGAACATAGTCAAAGACTTTAATATAACTTTAATATATCACGAATAAAAATATATAAATTATATTGCATATCTTTTATATTATGTTGTGTGTATGTGTGTGTTTATATATATATATATATATATATATATATATATATATATATATATATATATATTTGAAACCCCTGGGGAAAATGACCCGGAAGGAATGTTCGGAAAAGACAGAATTAGTAACCTGGTTGTGTCGGACGATAGATAGAACAATAACGTTAGGTATAGAAGGTCTGACTCATGCACATGTGCCTGTCGAAGTAACCCGATACTGGTACTGAGTTATTTCTCATACAGTATCTGAACTTATTCTGTGCTTTTAAATTATGTATGTGTTTCTAAAGTGAATGGAGCCTGCTGTCACAGTGGACGACTCCCAGGACACTTGTGAAAGTGAGGATTTATCCCCGGGGTAAAACAATTTTTATAAATCAATACGTCCTGTATGATGCTCCCTATGATCACTGTCTGTCTCACAGAGCTGTTCACCAGGCTGCCAGAAAGCCGTCTCGCAACAACCAGGGTTTGAAACAAATTAAAAGCAGAGTACATGTGCTGTGCTGTTCTCAAGCTGGAATAAGCATAGTTTTGAAACCTTGGTTTCATAGGCTGCCATTAGGACCCCTTTAACCAGGTAAGAATAACAAACCGTTAAAGACAGTTTAAGACCATTGTCAAATCCGGAAATGGATCAAACTGGCAACGGGGCGTCTTTTTTTCTATCCCTGAAGAAGTACAACATATAAAACCTTTTAAACCGATTTTATAAAGCAATTGCATGCTCCAGTCCAAAATACAGTAGCCAGATTTCACACATGGGAGGCTGCTGCCCAACCCAAAGCCATACATTTCTCATTTTGTTCTTTTTCGGAACAGAGTTCAGCTGAGTGATGTCATTGCTGGTAATAACAGTTCCTTTATTCGGATGTGAGCGAATGGGCACATCCCCTTAATTCAAGTGCTGGCCAGCTTGATATTCAATTCAAACGCTTTGGAGGAGTGGGTGGCTCATTGTGTGGCGTTTTTCATTACATTTCCAAATGCGTTTTCTGAATGGCTCTTGTGAATTGAAGCTGTTGTGCTAACAAAAAAAGCAATTTAATCTGTAGTTGTCTGGACCTTCAGATGAGACACAAAACCGTGGTCCTAGCTAAGTCGCTTTTGATCAAAATGTCTGCTAAATCAGTAAATATGTATGTATACCTCTTATTATATTACAGCTGTGTGGAATGGTATTGTGTTTGCAGTTGTGGGCCCAATTCAGTTAATTTTTGTTGCGGGAAAAAAGGAAAATCCGTTGCTCGGTATCTGAATGATTTGTTCTAAAATGCCTTGCTCTGGCAACTGAAAGTTAATCAAACCAGTTCCAAAATGAGAACAATGTCAACGAGGACAAAGTCTCTCCTCCTGACACTGGAAGTAAAGTAGTTTTAACAGGTCATGCAATCGCTGTTGATTGATTCATTAAAACAAACTGCTCTCTTTTGCAGGTTTTCTGAGGCTTTGAAACCAGCTGAGAATAAAAACATTTAAAAAAAAAATTAAAACTAACTGAGAAAGAAACCTCAGCCAGTTACCCCAGCGTTGGGGGGACGGGACGACGACGCTGTACTTTCCAAAGCACTGGACAGAAGCAGCTCTGCATCGTTTCATATTGAAACGAAAGGGACAGCAACTCTGTTGTGCATTGATAACTGAAACTGTTTGCTTACAGTGGATCTGCTGTGTATGTGCTTAGTGATGCTGTTTTCTGGTTTAAAGTAAACCTCTTGGTTTTGTCACATACTTCTGCAGAACTTTGGCACATTTTCTTCCAAGATGGAAATGAAACAGAAGTACAGCAGGGTCCTGGTGTGTTGCCTGTTTGTTTTGTTGATCTAAAATATACAGTTTTTACACTGGATGTCTTCATGATGCTCATAGCACAGTAATACTTATAGATTGTTGAAAAATAGTCTTAGCAGGTCCCATCCTTCTCCATGCTTGCAAGTCAGACCATCGTGAAATATGGCTAAGGTTGAAGTGTAGAATGCGTGACTCAAATTTCAACCAAAAAAAGTTCCTATTTTACATTTCCCTCGCTAACACGTTTTGTATTTTTTTTTTTTTCTCTGCAGTTTGCCCGATGACGTGCAAGTACAGAGCCTGCACGAAGAACCTCCTCTGCTGCCATGAGGAGTGTCTGGGCAGCTGCTCGGAGCCCAGTGATGCCCGCAAGTGCGTGGCGTGCCGGAACTTCCTCCACCAGGGCAGGTGTGTCGCCACCTGCCCCAAGGGCTTCTACCGCTTCGAGAGCTGGCGCTGCATCCCCTTTGAGTTCTGCCAGGAACTGCACAACAAGTGCAAGAACCCGCAGGAGGGCTGCGACCAGTATGTCATTCACAACGGGGAGTGCATCCCAGAATGTCCATCGGGATACACCATGAACACCACCACGTGAGTGCCAACCCTGGCTTCGCTATGTGCTACCATGCACCGTATTGTATAGGGCGCTGTGCCATACACGATGGTATATACACTCCACGACAGCTGAGTGGGTGAGAATCAGTTTATTTCTTACACAGAACCTGGTATTATATATTTTATAATATATAGCTAAATAGACCTTTTTATAGCACATTTTAATGTGACAGCATTTCCATCAGATTTAAATTTCAGATGGATGTGTATCCACACAATATCAGGTTCTTTTTACATTTAAAACTATACTGTGTGTTCTGTGCATGGGATGACATATGTACACAGGATAAGATGTACTTAATCCTTACATGATTTATAATAAGCGTTTTTATGTCTACCACGTGTAGTGCACTGGTAATATTTACTAACAGCACAGGCTGCTTCAAAACATTTGGCCATAGTTGTACATTGCAACTCTCTTAAAGATGGGAGTTTTAATAAAAAGGGTGTTTGCTAGTTGTCTGTTGTGCTATACAGCATGTTGGACAGCTAATTTCATTTCATTTATATTGTAACATTAATTAGTGGAGAAGCGTTTACTTTTAGTTTTTTATAGTTCTAAAACATGCACTAGTAAGGTGATACGCAGTGCTGGGTACTACTTTCTTAAGGGCTGAGGAAGATAAGAAAAATGACATTGCAATAATGTGGAAATAACTAATATGGCTCTGTTTTTTTCCCATGCCTTTACAGTAGCGAAAACGAAATCTGCTGGGGGCAGAAATGTGAATAAACAGCAGTAACAGTATAACAATTGTTAAATTACTTTTACTTTAGTGAAATGCACACTCGTTGGCAGCATTCCCATCCCCTGCCTTGTAGGCATTTCATTATCCTTCAACGCCTCGCCCCTGTAGGGCAACATTTTTGTGTAAGTCCCTGTGTAAATATACACCATTCCACAGCAGCGAATGAGGAGTAGCATAATTAGACAGTCAGACAAGAGGGGTTCCAGTCTAGGATGCTGTGGGAGATACACCTTCAAATCGTCTACTGAGATTTGCTTCCAGACCAACAAGGAACTGCCTTATTCCCAGGTATAGCTGAGCTGGCCGGTCTGGGTGAGCCTGGATACAAAACCCACTACAACCTACAGGGGCATCCAGGATTAAAAGGGTTAAAAGCAGAAGGAAATCCACTGAGTGTTCTGTATGTGCTCACTTGAGATACGTGTTTGGTAAACAGTAGCAGAAGTTTAGCCAAGTCCCCACAGATGGAAAGTCTGTTGTCAGAGTGGCCTAAAGCAAAGTAACGCAAATAAACAAACAAGCTTTTCAATTAAGGAAAGTCAAGTGTATTTATCCTGCCGTAAAACCCAGCGTTTCATCAGCGAGGAAAAGAAAGTCTTCCACAAAAGTATCAAATATCAAACCCGGGATTTAATTTGAAAGTCCGCGCCTTGTTTCACTGACGTCATACCCAGCGTTGTACAGATTAGGATGGAGTCTGCGAAGCATAATTGTACAACAAGTGTGATCTCCCTGCAAACAAGACCCAGTACAGTTTCAATCAGCAAGACATCACAAAGTCTCCCATTCACAGCACAGACTGCCGTTTATCTTGTAACTTACAAATCCATGCTTCCCAGGGTGTTGCAAAGATATTTCATGCTTCATGTTATGCACTTCATCTTTTTCATCTGATATTAGAAGTGAGTACCAACAGGGTGTTCCTGTCTTGTACAGTCATACGGTACACGTTCATTAAATCATTGAAAATAGTTTTTTGAGTTAATGGCGTTTCATACTCCAGAGCGTGTCAGATGTCTTGGTCACTCAGGGGTGGTCTCTGGTATTGGACTGGCAGGTTGCTGCCATGTTAACAGCACATAGAAGACGGCCAGAAGTGTGTCTCAATGTGGTGTGGAAACAAGGAAGCAGTTGCAACATCACCAGCCTTCTGGAATACTGTGTGGCGCAGTAGTGAGAGGGTGGATTTATACAGGGGGGTGTCTCCGCTCTGCATCTCGGAGGAACGCAAATCCTGGCACCCAGACTGGACTGTGTACCTGCGCTTGGACAAACTCTGGGAGTGGAGACCTCTGTGCCGCTAGGCTGTTCTGCTTTTCAAAAGATTCCAAGTCATCCAGCCTTTGATAATATCCTTGGCTGCAATATGGAATCCTTTCCCCAGTGACCCTGAAAGAGTGACCTTTTGTCTAGTTTTTCCTGAGACTGAAAGAACAGTGAAATGCCTGAGGACGAGCTCAGATTTTCCTTGGAAGAAAGCTGTCGATCCGCTTTCGTCTATCTAAAAAATGTAATAATAAAAAAATGTATATATAGTTCTATGTTCTGTTTTGGGATGCATTATTTTATGTCATTCTGCATCCTTGAGTCAAGAAGGTCTACACACTACAGTGTTACGAGCTATACACTGTAACTATCTGTTATGAACATGTGCTAATCCTCTGTCTATTAGTGTAAATAAGAACCACACATGAAGGTGTGTGTGTGTCTTTGTGTGAACTGATATGGTTTGCGATGGAGTTGACTGTTGCAAAATGTATCTGCAAAAAGGCTTTTTTGACTTTCTGTCTCTCCAGTAATATTAATGGAATGTTTGCGATTGGGTGTGCGTGTGTATCTTTATACAAATTGAAAGAGGTGAAGATAAAGTGACTACTTAGCATTCTTATTAAGAACACGATGTAGTGTGTCAGTAACATGAAGTAATATCTAATCAATGCAGTCGGGAAAGCTGGTTGCTCTGTTTAGATTGATCAACCGGAAAAGAATGCAGAATGGAACAGTATAAAGCAGCCCACCTATCCCTTGATATACACACACACACACACACACGTACGACTTCCTGTGGGGTTGTTATTCACACTCTCATAACCAGAGAATTAGCACAGCAAAAATGAGTTTGTTCTGGGAAACCACAGCCACTTGGGAACACTAGCAGCCTTTGTTTGGGCACGCAGAGTCCTTATTCCCCTGTAATAAGAGGCTGCAAGTTTGCGTTTTTGATGCCGTTGTCTTGCATCATCGAGGGTTCTAGTTTTGACGGAAGCGTGATTTTGGAGTGCTCTTGCCCATGTTGTTTCAGGGTATCTGTAATTCCACTGTGGATGTAGGGCGCTTGTTTTCCATTAACCCATCAAGCAAGAAAAATTATTCTTGGCCAGGAAGCAGTCAATAATAAATCAGACTTTTCAAAAGCATTTTCTGTGTGCTCCGTAAAAGACACAGGGGTGGGCATCCCCCCCCCCCACACACACACACACACACACACACACACACACACACACACACACGCTCACCTCTATCATTTCTTTATAGCATGAAAGTTAAGCAGCAGATATAGGAAGCTGACACCCTGGGATCCTTCAAGAAGCTGCTTGATGAGATTCTGTGATCAATAAGCTACTAACAACCAAACGAACACAAAGATGGGCCGAATGGCCTGCTCTCGTTTGTAAACTTTATTATGTTCTTATGAATCCATTTTTAAATTTTTTTATTTAGGGCAGCACTTCAGAGGAAGGGAGGTAGCTCTTCTGTTTTAAGCAGTTCTCCTGGGCATCTTGCGGTGCAGTTCAGACGGATGGCTTTTGCCTTTTTTGTGAATTAATTTGCCTATCTGATCACTTTTGCAGTGTGTCGGTGACCACAGGAATGAATCACTGCCTGATGTTTGAGAGGCGGCCCCAGAAGACATTGCTGTGCTGTTTGGGTTTCTGAAGGAAAATAAAAAAGGATTTTAGAAATTGTAAAGCAGTTTGCTTGAGCTGTAGGGAGTTCGAGAAGTTGCCCTGCCAAGACTTTGAAAAACATACGCATTATAAAATGGACACATAGATAGGAAACTTAACATGGTGCAATTATACTCTCAGTGACTGTGGGGATATTACAGAATGGAAACAAATGACTTTCAATCACACACATTATACTGCAGTGTTCAACTACTTTCTTTAATAGATACATGAATAGGGTACCTGGTTTTGTTTTTTACTGTAATGTGCTACACATTATACTTTGGTTTTCCAAATGATATTTTAATATTTGTTTGCATATCTGGAAACATATTTCTTTTTTAAGGAACATTTGAACATGCATATCCCAAACTAAAAGAATGAAATAACCGTTTAATTGATTTATTTTTTTTTTAAGCCACAAGCAGTTTTTAAAATTAATTCTACTGTATGCATTAAAGTTGACTGTCTAAGTCATTTGTTTCAGACACGAGACATGCTTTGAATTAGTTTCTGTCTTTTGCAGGACTTTGTGACACAGCCTCCATACATTTACTGCATGATCAAAGTCCGTAGTCTAGCTTAAATGGAAATACAGCCTCCTGCAAAGCTGTAATGCTTATTAGAGTAGAAAACAAATAATACATTCTAGTGTGTGTGTGAAACAACAGTGCCTTCTGTGGACACTGCAGCAGCTGACAGTTGCATGCAGTGCCAATGACACACAGATAAGGCACATTCAGTGAATGAACTTTTGAAACGTTCAGCCCGGGAAAGGTTCAAAGGTTTGCTTGACTAAGACGATGACCTCATTTTAATTTTTTTTTTACTTGCTTGTGTTCTAACCTGATTGCATTTGTTTTCAACACCGCGCCAGTTTGCATGAAAGAGCAGCAAGTGGTTCGATCTGCAGGGATTGAAGCAATAATCCATTTCAATAGCAGTTGGATCCATTCCAAGGTTTTCCACAAGCTCAGTAAGCCACTTTGTGTTGGTAACAAGCTCAAACCGCCTCGCATTATAATAAGCGCTGCTGTGCAGTGGTGGTATCTGTATTTCCAGTACTAACACTTTGCACAGAACAAAAGGCTATTGCAATTACATGAGTTATAGCAGAAAGGGCAGCTGCTGGGAGCAAGAAAACCTACCAAAAGTGTTGTTTGCTTTTTTTGGCCCCGTATTGACACCGAGAAATTAGCATTTATTTGTTGTGTATTCAAATGAATGGGTGTGCTGGCTGTTTCTGTTAACCCAGTTCAGCCTATTATGTCCGTTTTTCTATTTACTGCAAGTCTGCCCAGGGACCCTCCTGTTTGTTTTTCAGTACTTAGTGTTTCAGAATTCAGAACAGAAAGTTCTCTCTACACTGTTGCCTTTTGTAACGTTACTTGCGCAATATTTAGTGTTTTTAGTTCTCCATTGTTTTTCAGAGCTTTGATACACGTGGGCTGCGGTGAAAATCAAAGACATTTTAATGGATGGTCTTAAGAGTTCTTTTGTTGCTCGCTGTGGGGTCAGTTTTACAGCATTGTGGTGTTTTAGTATTGATCCCTATTAAAATGGCCATGGCCGCTTTGGTAAAATAGATTAAACAGCAAATCGGCTGCATTATGTTTGATTGTGGAGAGTGCAAGCCAAAGTTGAGTGATTGAGTCAGCACCCTCAGATCCCACTTTATCTGTTAGTCCATCCACATTTATGGGATTCAGTCACACCTTTAATACATAATACACCGAGATCTGCCCACCCCAATGTGTAACGGGATCGCTGCGCTCTGCTCCGTACTACGTATTTTGCAAAACACAACTGCGGTTCTTTTTTGATATTTTTCATTTGTTTGACACGCTGAGTTTGATCGAGGCCAGATGAACTCGACTGTCCCACTGTTATTCTGGCATGTGCTGTCTGGTTTACCGTGCTCTTCTTTCACAATAGGGATGTTAACAGTTCAGACCTTTTCCCAAGTGTTGTACGTTTAGAATCGTGCTGTTTTATATTATACAGTGCAGTGTAAGCCCTTTAATTGAATTGTTTTATTCAAAATCATTTTCTTTTACACAGGGACGTTCCGACAGCAAACCAGCCAAGCATACATGTTTTAGTTTACTAAAACAACACAAGGTGATTTAGCTGGCTGGTCTGTAAACTGGAAGCGAGAATTTAAAAGCAGTCAAGCATCCCAAATACCTCCCAACAGATCTCTCCATACCTAATGAGTCTGTGTTGAGGGTTGTTTACAGCATTGTAATATTCTGTTTAAAGTCAAATAGAGCAGCCACTCACAGTACTTGTTATTGCTCTGATTCCAATCTGGTGAGGTTTCAGTAAAGAGCCACCTTTCTCACAAGGCTTTATTTAACTTGCATGTTATTCAAAGAATGTTTTGTGGAACCAAATGGGTATTCGTTAGCCTTCCCTGCACTTAAGAAGCCAACAGCAACAACCTTGGACTGTTTTGGCACATTATTAATTTTTTTTTAGCTCAAGTATCGAGAGAGATGTTTTTTTTTTTTTAATTTTTTTTATGCATAACCAAAAGCATTGTCTGTTGAGCTTTTAAAGGCACGCCTTGTAATGCAAGAATGTATTGTATTTCTATAAAACAAACACACAAGCTGGTCTGTCTCCTTCCCCAAGGTCAGCAAACCTGCTGAAGAATAAGTGATTACGTTTTCTTTGTTTCGGCATGTTCTCCGCAAAGATAACACGGTGACAGGGACATCCTTGGTTATCCTCTTAACCGTCGTTACAAAGGGTTTCATTAAAACACGTATAGCTTGCAACCAGGGGACAGTGTTTTTCTGCTGTCCTGGATTAAAAATAAATTAAAAAGTCAATGTCTTTTTCAGTGTCTTCCTAAAGATTTCCAGTTTGGCAATTGTTTTTGTTTTAACATTTCTGATCTAATTGGTAGTGTTTTTAATTATTCAGTTTAATTCTTCAATATTGGGACTGACTGTATGTGGGACGCCTTTTGAAGGATAGTTACACCAGTAAAATATTACAACAACAGTAATAGTCTATTGCGCCTTTCATCACAAGGATCCCAAGGCGCACACACACACACAAAATGTAAACCATTAAATATAGTCCAAGATAGAATTTGATAGAACAGAAAAGACAGATAACAAATGTGGTTTTCTTTGTTTAATTTATTTGTCTGCCTTAACTTCTAGGAACCTGAGTAGCAGTGATGGGATGAATGGCCTTCTCCCATTTGTAAATTTAGTTTTAATGATTTCATGTTCATATGAGTACTTAGTGTTTTGGGTGCTGATTAGATCTGTGCAAATGCTAGCCTATTCCCCAGCACTGCGCTATAACTACAGAGATGGAACCATTTCATAGCACTTTCACCCATTCCAGATTTTACTAGGAGCTTGATTAGCCCCAGTGTATAAGCACCAAGCTCAAGTGTATGTTATTAAGCTCACAGTAAAACCAGGAGTGGATCAAACTGCTATGCAATGGGAGTGATGTTAAAGATGACTGTGCTATCCAGCTAGGTGACGATTGTACTTCTGATCACAGGGACAGTCAGCAACTGGGCAGTGTCGTGTTCCCCCCCCCCCCCCCCCCCCCCCAACTGATTGGCTAGGCCATCCCTTAGAAGGCGCAACTCAAAGACATGTGACGGTGATGATGACAGCATTCATGTGATGTTTGACCTTCACTTCATTACTTGTCTGACAGTGTTGGCAACAGAACGTTGATCTGCAAACATCCCATTGCACCGACTCTGTTCTGTGAGGCATGCAGTATGTGGGCTACAACCAAGGTGTAAACACAGCAATCTGCCTCTTCTGGAGGCCTGGGTTTGAAACTAGCTCAGGTAGTCGACAAAATTTGGTTTCAGCGGATTCAATTCAGACCAATAGCCTGCATCACAGATTTGTAAACATTTGTCTAAGTTAAAAAATCAAGTACAGATGAACCGGCTTTGTCATGATTGCTATGCATGTGTAATTTGTGATATAAAGTGGGTCGTGATGTAAACTGGGTTTGATGTTTGCCTATGACAGCACATTACAAGTGCGAGAAAAAAAAAAAAGAAAACTAACAGTGAGTTAAAGAGCTGTGTTATAGTACTGTGCATTTAACACCTAGTCTATTACAGGACACATGTATCATTTAACTGTGACGAAACAGTTTTTGTCATTATCTAAAAAAAAGCATGCATCGTTAACTGATGAGAGCTCTCAGTTGGTGACACTGGTGTTTTGTAACTGAATTGTATCCCATTAAAATCGCCCACACATCATTTGACTGGCTGCAGAAAACGTCAGTTTATCAGCTGAGGTGATTATTGGTTGTTAGTTGCGTTGGAAATTAATTGGATCTTGTGGTTTTGGTAAAGCGCAGCGTTTGACAGGCTGCACAACGCATGACAGTAAGCGAGTTTGTGAGATGATTTTAGCAGAGGTCATTTCTCATAGAACCTGTGGTGCATGGCGAGTGGTTTTTGACAAATCATGATAATAAACGGTTTGATATTAAGCGTGGTTCATCTGTATATCTCACTTTTTCATGCTTTGTGTTTGATGAAAAAAAACAGGTGTTCTGTTAACCTCTGTTTGCTGACAGCAGAACACAACACTTGAGAAATTCTATGATCCCTCTCCCTTCATACTCTTTTCAAGGTCTTTAGGTAGCTATTCACAATGGCAGAACATCTGGATTAACAGGTTACATTTGAGTTTTTCATGTTGTGTCTCTGCAGCTTGACCTGTACCCCATGCGATGGGCTGTGTCCGAAGATCTGCCAGTTTGGAGATAAACCCAAAGTCATCGACTCGGTCACAGCGGCACAGGAGCTCCGCGGCTGCACCGTGGTCAATGGGAGCCTGGTCATTAACATGCGTGGCGGGAGTAAGTAAACTAAAAGCAGGCTGTCTTACAGCGTTGGGAGAAGGTTCGAGCATGGCATCTCCGTTTTTATATGAGTATTTAAAGGCATCATCTTTACTGTAGGTGTATTGTCCTAAACTGAACGTCTGCAAGTTCGTCCACAACTTACACTTCTCTGTGCTCTGAACACGACATTCTTTGCTGGTTAAACTAGTGCAGGATGCGTTGCGGTTACCAGCTAACACTAACACTAAAACTAACTCTCCTTAAAATTAGGAGTGTTAGTTTTACATTTTAAACCTTTGCAAAAAACACGTTGAAACATTAAAAACTTTAACATGTTGAGAATGTTTGTTACCAGTCACAAAGACCACCAGACCCCTCCGCCTCCATCATACTGTAAATGACGATGTGTATTGGTAGGACTTTATCGGTGTGCATTTAATTGTAGTTGAGGAAAAAAAATTAACATTGAAAGCTGGGTTTCTTTGTACACTTTCTACTAAGAATAAGACTACCGGCATTTTTTTTTTTTTTTTTTTTTTTTTAACCTGTTTTTGACAATGTAAACTTTTAGGCAAAGTTTTGATCTTAACACTTGGTTTTAAACTATTAACGCTGCTAAATACACTATGGAAACTAGGTTCCGCCTGTCAACACTGTCTTGACAGTCTTATTTGCTTTTCTCTCAGATAACATTGCCGCCGAGCTGGAAGCTAACCTGGGGCTGATCGAGGAGATCACTGGCTTTCTGAAGATCCGCCGCTCCTACGCTCTCGTCTCCTTGTCTTTCTTCCGCAAACTCAAGGTGATCCGGGGAGAGATGCAGGAGGCTGGGTAAGTATCCCTCACCTCATTCCATTGCCAGAGGGGGCCGATCATGGTCCTGGCGGGCTACTCCATTTCTGGTCTTTGTTCCAACCTTGTTCAAAAGTGTTTAATTGAACCAATTAAACCCCCAGCAAGACCCTGAAGTAGGTAATTATCTCATTTTACCTGTCACACCTGGAGTGGAATGGCTCTCCAGGACCGGGATTGGACTCTGCTGCTTTATACCATAGTAAAATCATAGTGCAGTGTAATAAGTCACATAGCTCAGCATTAACTTTGGTAAGGGGACCTGAGGTTTACAATCTGTGCAGGACGATTAAAACAGCTTCAGTGTCTTCATACAGTCAGTTTTTTTTTTTTTTTTTTGTATGTTTCTGTAGTTTTGCTGCAGTCCACATGGGCAACCTGCTCCTTTTAGCGGCGGTTTTATCGCACTTTGAGAAGGCTAAACTTAACTCGTTTGTCCCACTTCCTGTAGGAATTTCTCCTTCTATGCCTTGGACAATCAGAACTTGCGTCAGTTGTGGGACTGGTCGAAACACAACCTCACCATCACCCAGGGCAAGCTGTTCTTCCAGTTCAACTCCAAACTGTGCCTGTCCGAGATCTACAAGATGGAGGAGGTGACAGGAACCAAGGGGCGGCAGGAAGGCAACGACATCGCTGTGAAAAACAATGGAGACCAAGCCTCATGTAGGCCAGCCCTGGAGCTCCCAGACTCCCTCAGTGTCTACAGCTCTGGCCAAAAGCTTTGCATCGCCCTGCAGAATGAACACATTTTGCTTCAGAAAGTCGAATGAAACCTTCTGAATCATGTGACGTTAACATATTGAATTACACACAGCTTTGTAGTTTTCCGTGTACTTAACGAAAAACTGAAATTGAAAAATGTGACATTTTGAAATACTGACTACTTGTAGCATCCGGTAGACTTTTTGCAAAGTAATTTATGTAGTTTGTTTTGATTTGCATGATGCTAAATAAAACAACTATAATGAACATGATGTAGATTTCTTTTTTAATCATGTCTGAATCCTAAAATTCTAGGTGATGCAAAACTTGTGGCCGTAGCTGTACACACACCATTTTAAATTAGAAAAAGCTACATTAACTTGCTTTACTTATTTTGTGGTTTTGTTTTGTTTTTTTTTATATTCTAGGTGAAGACAAGGTTCTGAATATCACTTACATTAAAACGAGGCCTGATATGATCATCGTCAAATGGGAGCCGTTCTGGCCCCAGGATTACCGGGATCTGCTTGGGTTCATGGTCTTCTATAAAGAGGCGTAAGTGCAGCAGGGAAAACGCCAAACAAAACAGACAGGCTGTATTTATAAAAAATGACCACCAGGGGGACATGCAACATATCTTCTCCCTCTGGAATTGAGTTTATTCTATTTTAAATCTCTACAAAAATCAATTAAAAAATAAATGTAGACATGCATCTAGAAGTTGGGGGACGGTGGCAGGGCAAAGGGCAACACATAATCACTAGAGGATGATACAGAAAATTTATAATTTGTTTAATCCCTTATGGTACAAGGGACATGTGTGTCCCACAAATACAAATGATGCTAACTTTGTTATTTTTGCAATGAGGAGCACGATTGAGGGTTTAAAATATACTGACAGCTTGGATCTGTTCATCTGAATCTTCCTCCTGATACTTGTCACTCCAAATGTATTAAGAAAAAAACATTTGAACAGCCGCTGAATTCTTGTGTACCTCAATGGGGTTAATAATGAAAAACAAGTGGTTTTTATTTTCCTTTTTTTTGTGGGCTTTTGGTAAATGTCTTCCAAACAGTTCTTCCTGTGTTTATATTGCAAGCGATGCTTCTTTTGCAGACCTTATCGCAACTTGACAGAGTTCGATGGGCAGGACGCATGCGGCTCCAACAGTTGGACGATAGAGGACGTCGATACGCCCTCTCGTTCGGCAGACCCCAAATTCTTACCTGGAAAGCTCCTCATTGGGCTGAAGCCTTGGACTCAGTATGCCATTTTCGTCAAGACCCTCATCTCCTCTACGGAGGAGCGGCAGGTGTACGGGGCAAAAAGCGCCATCATCTACGTGCGAACCAACGCCAGCGGTAAGAAAGCCAGCGAGCGTGGAGACCCTGAATTCAAATGAGTGTGGCTTTGTGCAAATCACAAAACGAAGCATTTTTGATTAGACACCATCCCTTACCTTCTTGCAGTCTCGCCTCAAGACTTTTATTATTGAGTGTTGAAAAGGATTAGTGACCAATAGTAGATTTTGCATGTTGGATTTCGAAATGACAAATTTTTCGTTTAAGTATATGGAAAACTACAAAGCGGTATGTAATTCGATATGTTAACTTATTCATCAGGTTCTTTGACTTTATGAAGCAGAATGAGTTACATTATTCTACAGGCCATAGCTGTAGTAATAATTCATAATTAAGAAAAACGCTTGTAAATACAGTGTAATACAACAATCGCATGAATGTGTTTGTTTTTTGGCGACAACAAACTTAAATCTCATCACAAATAATCCCGAATTATAAGAGCAATACAAGAAAGCTATTCACCTGGGTGGCATCTGTGGTTTATAAACTCAGTGAGATTGGTCTGAATTGCTTCCTTGTGCAGTATCACATTTCTGTTCTATTAATGTAATTGATAGTGTAGTTTTTTTTGCGTGTGTTGGCATTCTCCTGCTTAACACAACTGAACATCCTATTTGTCTGATATTTCTAGAGTAAGGAAGTTGGATGGTTTCTGTTCCATTTTTTTAAAAGTATTGAGTACTGCTTTTTTAGTCAGTTGATGGGTGACAGCTAGAGTGCCCTTACTGACAGCTTGCACACACAAAAAAACTAAACAGAGCTAGATACGAATATCCCACAGAGTAGCAGCGCACCTTTGTGAATTGAATAGATTTCCTAAGCACTTCGAAGCTTTGCAACAGCTGGTGCATTTACTGGTGCCCGCTGCAAAGAAAAAACCAATACATAGCCCAAGCTCCACATTTGCTTAGCAATGTGGTGCAATATGTAATATTCTGTAGTATTTGAATAAATGCAAGATGGATTCCAAGATGAGATTTTTTATATATATATAGTCTATATAATATAGACTGTAAAAATCAGCAGCATTAAATCAGAAAAAAGTAATTGTCAAACTGAAAACTATTTAAATAATTAGCTACCTTTCAACTTCCACCTGCTCCAGATAGCATGGTCGAAGTAGCTAGGGGCTAGGGAATTGAGGAATGTGCACAAAGTAGACGTTGTAGATGATGACTAGGTGGTGTTCTAGTTAGAGGTCGTATTCCTCTGGAAACCTTCCTTCTTGTCGCGCAGCATTTTCAATTTTCTATGTGTTGCATTTCTTGCTGCAGCACCATCGGTCCCGCTGGATCCCATTTCCTCCTCAAACTCCTCGACCCAGATTATCCTGAAGTGGAAGCCGCCCTCGGAGTCAAACGGGAATGTCACCCACTACCTGGTCTACTGGCAGCAGCAGCCAGAGGACAGCGAGCTCTACAGGTTCGATTACTGTCAAAAAGGTAAGTGACAGCACAGGCTAACTGCTGGCACAGTCAAATGCATTGGGCTGAAAACGACCCCAAATATTGACTCGAAATGTCGCAGTTAAAGGAGTTCAGTGTGAAGTGAAAACATGAACAAACGCAAATATACAAAGAGTGACTAACTGGTTATATTTAAAGAACAGGGTCTTAAGGTTGTTTGTTTCTTCAAAAACAAATATATATATATATATATAAAATAAACAGTACAGAGATATACAGTGAAAGAGGGATTGTTTTCAAACAGGGCTGAAGGTGCCGTCCCGTGCTCCTACTAAGACGGACAGCGAGGAGACGCACAAGCGCAATCAGACGGAGGACTTCGACCAATCAGGAGGCTGCTGCACCTGCCCCAAGACTGACTCGCAACTCAAACGAGAGGCGGAGGAATCAGCGTTCAGGAAAAAGTTTGAAAACTACCTCCACAACGTGGTGTTTGTGCCCAGGTAACGAGTTAGTCTGATAGAAAGAAACAAAGACAGATAACCGAAAGCCAGTTCCTCATCTTTTAAGTCTCCCACATTCAGATTTCCCGCAAGCCTTAAATCTTATTCTCCCACGCTAAGGGTGGAACTGCCTGAAGTATTCCTGTGAGGAAATCCATTCATTCCTGAAATTCCTGGGAGCGAGTTACAGTTGGAGAAAATGTACATTAGGGGAAGGGATTTTAGGTACTAGTTAAAAATCCTGCATCTTTTAATGCCATTATCAAGACACACTAAACGGTGGCAGAACAAAGTACTATATGGATCCTGCTGGTGTTTTAAAGTGATTAAAATCACTAAATGTAATACAGTCAGCATGAGTAGAGGTCAGCGTTGAAGCAGGTTTTTGTGTTTTTAGGGTGGCAGTATTAAGAGATCAATAAAGTTAAGCCATCGCTGTGTTTTTATTGCCCTAAATCCCCTGTAACAGCAGGAAAATTTGGGGTAACTTTTTTTTTCCGCCTTCTGTTTTTGCCATTTGAGTAGTTCAAGTCATAATAGCTAAACAAACTTTGACTTGGGCAACTGAAAACTGTGTTGGCATGGAGGGGGGAAAAGCTTCATTTGCTTTTCCACTGCCTCATGTGGGTAACTGTCGCAGATTGCATGCACTGGGATGGAAGTAAAATGCCCATTCTAGGTTTTAATTTGAGCTTACTCCTAGTGTGTATGTAGGTAACAAGCTGAGTTGTCTTATTAAACTCTTTGCAAAACCAGGGATGGATTAAACTGCTATGCAGTGAGAGTCTTCTTTCCATCCCAGAAGCAGTGAAACATATTGAAAGCCCCTCTTGGTACTGCAATGCAGTTAGCATTGAAATGACAGCACAGCAGGGAGGCCTTGGACTCTATGAGGGTGGGGTCGGATCTCCCTGAATCACACAGCCCTGCCAGTATGTCCTGTGAGGGGAGGACTAAGCACCCTGAAAGTGGTTGATTGTCTTGTTTTACAGAAAGTCCTCTGCATTGAATGACGTTAAAGAGGACAGGTAAGAATGGTGCACAACGGTAAAGTTCACCACTCTCTCCCTCCGTCTCTTGCCCTGCGAGCAATAATAGCGGGCTGGCGACCTACATAATTTGGTGCACTAATTTTGGATTTGCTTCAGCAACCTTCCACACAGCATCCCTCTCTTACTGTCAGTGTAGCCTTATGTCATTCAAAAATCGTTCCAAAATACATTGTGTGAAGCCCAACAAACCTTAAAGAATACTGTATACAAAAATAAATACAGTACAGTATGTCAGCACTTGCCATCTTGTATCGTTATACTGGTAATGCAGTACTAAGTTCATTCATATTCATCAGTCTCCCTGTTTAACTAGAGACACTTTGCAGCTGTTTAAAATGTACAAAGTGCTTGTGATAAGTCAGTTTCTGTTATTTTATGCCCGATTTGTGTGGAGAATGGAGGTTCGTTTCTGAAGATGCTGGGTAAGGTTGGGCTCGGGTGTTGAAGCAAGTCTGGGGAGAAAACCTACAATAAAACCTGAATTCAAATCAAGTGGTGCTTCATTCAATTCAAGAGTAAAGCATGCAGTGTGCTTCAGTAATATTATAAGAGAATCTTACTTGACAACACGAAAAATAAAAACCACAAATAATTGATTCTAGTTTCATACATATTAGGTTGCACAAGGTAGGGTTTAGTAAGGGTCACTTGAAAATCTGGGTAGTATTTCAATTATTAACGTAACTGCTGGCTAGTGAAGAGCTGTACTAGGGAATATCAGTTACAGTCTCCACAGATGCTCTTTGGAGGGGAGGGCTGAGCCATTACAAAGGAAAGTCCCGAAGATCACACAGTGGCATGACAATGAGCAGGATCAGTATGCAGGTTACGACTGGGAAAGGCAATAGGAAGAATTTTCCGTCACCTTTTATTTTAAGGGCCATTTATTAACTGTTAACATGGGTTAATAAATACCTGATTTTAATTTGCTAAACATTACTACAATAAAAATGCCAACAGATTTCAAGCATGATCGACTGGGTGTTGATCATCAGTATAGTGATATTTTATTAGATACATTAACGTGCTTATTGGCTGTTTGTTAACAGTTAATAAACAAAGGCCCTTAAAATAAAGCGTGGCTGTGTTTTTTTTGGTTGTTGTTATTGTGCCAGTGCATTCTTGCAGTTCAGGATTGGAGGCCAGCTAAGCAGGTTCTGTTTCCACTGCCATGCGGTCCTCGCTGGCACCTCCTCTCCTGTGTGGGCTGTGTGAGCTGCCATAGCTGGTATATATCAAGCTTCAGGCTTCTATCCCACTGGAGACGTTGCCATACCAAATAACAAGGATGCAAGGTCTATCCAGATTCAGAAACCACTTTGGGCTTCTTCTGAGATCTGGTGGCACGAAGGAACACAAGGTCACCCCACAGCCCGCTGTGTGTTTTGATCTTTTTATTTTATATATAAACCGTCCTGCATTGTGTTACATCTTTGCAGGGTTTTTATTTGTCGCTGTGAGGATTACACCCTTTTTATGGCATCCTAAAGTATATGTTATTGCTTGCCCACAAGTCGAACTAGCGTGCCTCCTGATCCCTCAACCATTTTATCTCCTCAGATGAATTTTTTTTCTTTCTCTTAAGATAGTAACACTTTGTTACTTTGAAGAGCAAAAATAAAAGCTGTTTTCGTATTTATAATTAAGTCCTGGACACAGTACACACAAGAGGGAACTCTTAAATGTGCACACAGAGGCTGTGTTGATTTAAATAGTCAAAGGAAAAAGCCATGCAAAGGTAAAGCAATAGCACTGTACAATGTATATAAAAAAACAAGACCTAGCAGCCCAAAATAAACACGCGGGCACCATCTAGTGGTCACAAGTTGTATCTTACATTGTTTTGGTTTGACATGTTTTAATTGTGCTATGTTTTTCCTACACTGTTCTAAGACACTTTTTTTACGCAGCAGTTTAAAATGGGCTGATTTAAAAGTGGTTGTAAGGACATGGTTTGTTGCCTCTAACTGGAACAGTGTGTGGGACAGCCCACTGACACACAGGTATGTACTGCATAATGCAGTCTGTCTGAAACTCACACATTGCCCTGGGGTAGAAATAACACAGGTTAGTTACCTAGCCCCGCCACTATCCAGAAGAAAGGCGACAACTCCTGTCCTAGTCCATCTCTAGGACAGAGCATTGAGAAACAGGACACAAGTGCTGACCCAAGAACAATCATGAAAATCAATAAGGACACACATTTAGACAAGCGACCGGATGCCAGTTAAGGATATAATTACAGACATGTGTCGGTTTTAATGTGCCTTGGTGTGACAAACAGATCAAATAAACTTCCCAGCACCGTGCGGGTTGACTGCATTGAGGCTTGTCGAACAAATATAACCCCCTCCCGGCTGTTCTGGCGTGGTGCTGGGAACTAACCCTGTCTGTTCCATTTCCTCAGGCCTGCCCGTCGGCGCAGGGAACTAGGTTCTGTGGCAAACAGCAGCTTCCCCGGGGATCTCACCACACCAGCCATCATTTCCAATACCTCCATCGACACCTCGTCCACGGACAGCCCCAGCGAGGAGTACGTGAAGCTGTCGGAGAAGGTCTGGTTCAAGGAGTCCCTGGTCATCTCCAACCTGCGGCACTTCACCAGCTACCGGATCGAGATCCACGCCTGCAACGCCGAGAACGCGGGCTGCAGCGTGGCTGCGTATGTCAGCGCCAGGACCATGCCTGAGGGTAGGGGGTCGTTCACTGCATTTAGACGTGCGCAACGGCTGGATTGTTTCGGAAATGTTCGGAAGGGTTCCTAGGGATGGAAGTAAGACCACAGTCTCGCCCATTCCAGCTTCTACTACCAGCTTGATGAGACAGCAAACTCGGGTCTGTGCGTCTTATTAAACTCGTAGTAAAACAAGGAGTGGATCAAACTGCTATGAAATGGGAAGTCTTATTTCCCTCTCTGGTTGGGAGGAATCCAGTCTCCTGAAACTTTTGCACTGGAATCCGATTGCTCACAAATGGGTAAATCTGATCCACATAAAAACGAGGCTGTTGAAAAGTAAAACCTGATCATTTCTACACACCGGTGCGGTTGATAACGCAGAGTTCTTTGGTGATAGCGAACTTGACAAACTGATAATTTGCAGAGTTTGATTCATTACAAAGCAGTACACTGCTAATAAGCCAATTTCCAATCTTGGATCCCATTATTTCCCAACCACTGTAACTTTCTGACTAATTGTCATTATAACCATTAACTAGGCTACAAACCTAAACTAATGAATTCTTATTGTCCCGTCTTACATACGCTTTTTCTGCCGTTTTGTGTTTTTATTTCTAAACTGAGGTTCTTTTTAATTGCAGACAAGGCTGATGACATCGTTGGGCCAGTGACTCACGAAGTCTTGGAGAACAACGTTGTGTTTGTCAAGTGGAAGGAACCCAAAGACCCGAATGGGCTGATAATCCTGTACGAGATTCATTACAAGAGGCTTGGGGAGGCTGAGGTGAGGCTGGGCAGACGTGCTGGCTTCTTCCTGTTATGCTTTTCACGTTGCTGGGGCTCGTCGTTTTGTCAAAGGGTGAAATACGACAAGCATGAACAGCTAGAGGGTCGTTTTTTTATTTTCTTGCACATGTTGTGGATTTTGGCAGCCAGGCAGACTCTTTTTTTTTTTTTTTCTTTAGAAATCCAGACGATAGAATGGAATGACGGCTTCTCTGTTCATTTCTAGGCTCCCCTCCTTGAGCAAATTGTGACAGTTTGCTCCAGCGTGTGTGTGAAGGGCTTGTGATGTACTGATGGGGTTGTGCAGAGAGTCGCTGTGTTAGTGTCATGCTTCACTATCCTTATCGAAAGCATTAAAGCTGTGTTGGATACGTGTACCGCTGCTACAGATTTTCATTCAATGCGTTAGAATGCCTTTGCTGCTGCTGCTTCTGCTGCTTTGTTTTTTTTATTACTCCCACAATCCCTTTCTCAAGCGCTGATAGTATTGCTGTCGGCATGATGATGTCTCTTATATCGCCTAAATTCTGGGAGTGACACAAGCTGCTTCCTGATGATTGGCAAGAGCCACTTTCTATATGAGCTTCTTCAGTTTCCTAGTAAATGTGAAGCAAGTCCTGAAACAGACATTGGTGTGCTGCAGATGCCTGACTCAACAGTGCTGTTTTCAGACTGGCACCTAACACTGCTTTTATGTGCATCGTTAACTATCTATTACTTAGGTGAATGCACAGCTCACTATATAGAAAGCAGTTGATTTAAGTTTAACATCCTAGATATTAATGGACAATATTTAGTGCATCTGTTTTTTTTCTTCGTCATTTAGTTCAATAGCAGTTGGTAGGTTGAATATGCAACATTCATAAAACTTTCAAGAGGCGCAGCATACGCAGCGTTACCAAATGAAGTGACACATGGCTTTATCTCTCTCGCTACCAGGAGATGCACCAGTGTGTCTCTAGGAAGAGCTATGCTACTGATCAGGGGTACAAGCTGCAAGTGTTGCACTCGGGGAACTACTCCATACGGATCAGAGCAACCTCGCTGGCTGGGAACGGGTCATGGACGGAGCCAGCCTACTTCTACGTTAAAGATTACAGTGAGTTTCTAGATTAGACCAAAACATTTGAAGGCGGCTTGCAAATTGCTATCCCAAGGTGCTGGGGTGTGTGTTTGCAAGTTTCAGTAAGTGCGAAAGCGACTCAGTTGGGAGTGCTTTGGTGAGAATGAAGGTGGAGTGAAATGTTTCGACTTTTACCGAGGCTCTGAACAGTAAGCGGTAACATTAACCATAAAATAACATTAGCAGCTAACAAGCACATATTGTTATTATGGGACACAGTGAATTTCTTACGGCTCTAAAATAATTATTTCTAGTTAGATTTCTTTAGCCTGTTTTAATACTGATGGCTTTCCGAGGTTACTGGTTAGAGAATTTGCCAGCTCCATCAAATGAAATGCGTTCCTCCTTGGTCTTGCAGGGGACAACCATTCGAACCTGGCGAAGATAGTCATTGGGCCGGTAATCTGCATCATTCTGGTTCTCGGAGCGGCAGGGGTAGTCTTCATGGTGGTGAAGAAGAGGTAAGCTTTTGGAATAATCCTTTATCAGAAAAAAATGCAGACGCCAAATATCTTCGAACTAACTAATTACCTTACTGCCTTTTAATATTTCACTTTTTTTTTATGTCCTAGACAAACAGAAGGACCAACAGGACCTCTCTATGCCTCATCTAACCCAGAATACCTCAGTGCTAACGATGGTGAGTGTTCCTGCTTGTTATGTGAAGAATTACAATATAGCATGTATGTAAAATCTTGTCCTTTTTGAGACCACAAAGATCAGTACGTTCCTGCAAGTGACGGTTCAGACTCGAACAATCTTTGCCGCTTTTCCCTTGTAGTGTACGTGCCAGATGAGTGGGAGGTTCTTCGTGAAAAGATTACTATCCTGCGAGAGCTGGGCCAGGGCTCCTTCGGCATGGTGTATGAAGGGATTGCAAAGGACATCGTGAAAGGAGAGCCGGAAATGAGGGTCGCTGTGAAGACGGTTAATGAGTCCGCCAGCCTGCGAGAACGCATTGAGTTCCTCAACGAGGCTTCAGTCATGAAAGCATTCGTCTGTCATCACGTGGTATGTAGATACGGGCTTGGTTCCCAACTCCTGTGTGTGTGAAGCTGAAGCTGACCTGGTTTTATTAGCCAAGATAATGTAACCACAAAGAAAAACCTGGAATGGATCAAACTGAGTCAAAAGGAGTCATGTTTCCCTGTAATAGTTTAATTACTATGTAGACGCTTATATCATTATACTTGTCATACTGATTACATTAGCAAAATCTTAAAACATGCTTTCTGGTTTCTGTCCTGCTGTTAAAGCATTGCTTAGGGATAATCTTCTCTGGCTTTACAGGTGCGTCTGCTGGGCGTGGTGTCCAAAGGTCAGCCCACGCTGGTTGTGATGGAGCTGATGACCCATGGAGATCTGAAGAGTTACCTGCGCTCACTGCGGCCCGAGGCAGAGGTAATGGCCACCTTTGCCCTGATAACAAAAAAAAGATTGTTATTGCAAATCAAAAAGCAGCGTCGAAGTTCCTGTTGCCCTTTTTTGCAGTCATGGTAACAGACAGTAACATGCATGAAAACCAAAATCTTCAGAGTATTTTATTTTTGTAGAATGCTTTAGCGCGTCGGGTGCAATTACAAATGTAATTAGGCTTCTAATTTTATTCCTAATGCCCTCTGCAGAATAACCCGGGCAGCCCTCCGCCTACACTGAAAGAGATGATCCAGATGGCAGCGGAGATAGCTGATGGCATGGCATACCTCAACGCAAAGAAGTTTGTTCACAGAGACCTGGCAGCGAGAAACTGTATGGTGGGGGAAGACTTCACTGTTAAAATAGGAGGTACGTCCTGAAAAAATATCTTTTCCCCCCCATACAGTCAAGCTGACACATTCTCCCTCCCTTTGGCATTGCTTGCTGGCAGGACCTCTCAGCTGTTGCCCATTAATCACGCCATATGAAAAATGTTTGAGTCTGAACATCAGCAGGGTGCTTATTTCATTTTTGTATTCTTTTATTTATTTAGTATTTTGCCATATTTGCTTGACAAATGCATGAATGCCAAAAGTTTTGCATCACCAAAAATTTTAGGATTGAGATATAGGAACATAATTTAGGTATTTTATTTAACACAATGCAATCAAAGAAATTACAAAATGATATCGCTGAAGTCTACCAGAAGCCAGAATAGTAGTACGGTATTTCATGTTAGATTTCAAAATGCCACATTTGTCAGTGGTATGTAATTCAATATGTTAACCTAACATTATTCAGCAGGTTTCATTCGACTTTATGAAAGATGAGGAGTTAATTCTGTAGGGCGACGTGAAACTTTTGGCTAAAACTGTATGCATTGAATTTACAGCGGTTCAATTTGATCACGAGAGGTAATCGTTGCGTTTTTAGATTTTGGAATGACGAGAGACATCTACGAAACCGATTACTACCGGAAAGGAGGCAAAGGGCTTCTGCCAGTGAGATGGATGGCTCCAGAGTCCTTGAAAGACGGAGTCTTCACAGCACATTCAGATTGCTGGTGAGTTTCACAGCCATGGAGATTTCCCCATGTGCCGACACAAGCACAATATAATACATGTACAGAATCTCAGTTGCTGCTGAATCTAAGAACCGAGATAGAAATTAGGTTACCTGTGGACAAGCCCAACAGGATCACATACACATTGCAGTGGTGGAACTGGGTGAACACTGCTGTCCAGCGACTAGGTATAAAAAAAAAAACACACACACATGCACAGAAATATTTGACTGTCAATACTGGATAGTTGACTGACTTACCATGTTTCATTTTTATTGTGTGTAACGTGTTGTTGATCTTATTTCCTGGTGTACAGTGTGTCAATTTTACTGATTTTATAAAAAAAAATTGACATCAGGCAGGGAAGCATATTGCCGTTGTGCACCGAAGCCCACCATTGAGGTATTGTGCGCTGAAGCCTGTGCAGCACTGATATGTGTCCCCACCTCACTTCAGAAAGTCAGCCTTGCAGTGTCTTTTTCAAAAGCTGGAATGAGCAAGCAGAGCAAATACGGATCTAAGCAGAAATAGTGAAGCACACAGAAAGCACACAGTGTGCACCGAGCTAACCGCGGCATGTTTTGAATGTTGCAGGTCTTTTGGAGTGGTGCTGTGGGAGATCAGCACGTTGGCAGAGCAGCCGTATCAGGGTCTGTCTAACGAACAGGTATTGAAATTCGTCATGGACGGGGGATATCTGGACCGCCCAGACAACTGCGCAGAGAGGCTGTAAGTAGCGTTTCCTTGTGGCTCGGGATGTGTAATGCGCCAGTACAGTATGGGGGGGTACACTGAATCGCTCGTTGCCTCGTTTTATTTGATAACTGAGCTATCGGAGCCACACTGCCACACCCATGGCAGTGCCTAATGAGTAAATTGGTCTTAATATAGAGCTGGTCCCGGTGGAGTCTCTTCAGGTAGGAGGCACCTGTTTGCAGGTGAACTGTTAGCTATATCTCTGTAAAAGCTCCTCCGCATGTACTGTACATGCTTTCCAGTTGCACTATAGAATACAGGGCGTACATTACATATAACAACATGGAAACAGCCTGTGTTTATTACATTAGGTGGCAAGATGTTGTTTGAATGGCCATTTCTATGTAATTACACAGTGGTTAGGCGTAATAGCTGGGGACCATCTGTAATGACCAGTTATTACATGTAATTACACAGCTATGCATACCCCGTTAATCTGTAGTACCACCGGCTTTCCTTCGCCCCTAAAACAAAGCTGAGGGTGGTTTTGTACGGTATGGTGATGGGGCTCTCCTCTCCCGCCCCGCAGGCACAACCTGATGCAGATGTGCTGGCAGTACAACCCCAAGATGCGGCCCACCTTCTTGGAGATCATGGAGATGCTGAAGGATGACCTCCACCCCAGTTTCCAGGAGCTGTCCTTCTTCTACAGCGAGGAGAACAAACCTCCGGAGACCGAGGAGTTTGACATGGACTTCGAAAACATGGAGAACATTCCCCTGGACCCAGCCTCCTACTCCCAGAGAGAGAATAGCTTGGGAAGGGACAACGGGCTGAGGGGGAACTATGAGGAGCACGTGCCCTACACGCATATGAACGGGGGCAAGAAAAACGGCCGTATCTTGTCATTACCCAGGTCCAGCCCATCCTAACATTTCCTGTTCACTTCTTGTATTTTTTTTTTTGAGGCCCTACAACAGATCTCAGGACTTTTTACTTGGCCGCCACAGTGTGAGACACAGGATGCAAAGTTTGTATTCATAATATTTTTTAATTATCATCCTTTTTGTTTTGTTATTGTCAAGTTTTCCGACTGGTCAGTGGAATTAACTGTGAGAACCCGTTATCAAAAGGCTGCTAAAAGAAAAAAAAACAACCCGAAAAACTCGCGCCATCCCACCACCGACCTCCTTATAGCAAATCCAATGGTTTTAAGAGGAAGTGACCTTGATCTCTGTGGCCTGAAAACAGCAATTTATTCTTTTCCTTAAAAAAACAGTTTCAATGATTTACACGAGACAGCAGTATAGACAGTATCTCGTGGAACAAAACTCATTTACTTTTGTGCAGAATTCCAAACTTCACACAGATCTCTCTTGTTTTTATTTTGTTTACTCGCGTTACCGGCTGAAGGATTATTATTATTATTATTTTTTTTGTTTTGTTTTTTGTTTTTTTTTGTTTGTTGTTGTTTTAAAGTGATTGGACGGAAATAATTCCTGAGATTGACCAATAGCTGCTGCTTTGACATTTTGTGGGTATACAGTAGATGATCATTATATAAATTGGTTTTGTTTTTTTTTTGTACATAATTTGATGTGTTAATGTTTTTACCACAGAGGCTTTTCTTCAAAGCCTGTTTTTGTTTTGTTTATTTCCTGTCCGGGTCTTTTTGTTGTTTTGTTGTCCCCCGTCCCCGTCCCCCCCACCTGCAACCCCAAAATCAAATTCATTATTTTCATAATGATCAGACTGCCAAGCGAAGTGTAATCTAGGCTTCACTGGAGGAGTATTCTGTTCTCATAGGCTGAGACATGCCATTAATAACCAGAGCTAAACATTGTTCAGAGTTTATTCACAACGTTTAAAACTGAGTTCAAGCAAAAAAAAGTCTTGTTAAGACTGTTACGACCCTATTCACTATTAATTAAAGGTTTGTATAAATTCCGTTTGATATTCTGTAATTGATCGAGGCTCTCTTAAGCAACAGTGTCAAAAAGTGAATAGAAAGTCTCTTGAAATGCAGCAGGTTTCACATCCCTGCTTCGTAGTAATCCTGGACTACCGCATGTTGCTTTAGGAAAGAGTTTTTAGAGCTTCTAAATAGGGCTCTATGTTTCAGTAGCGACAGGCAACTTTCAAGTTACAGGACAATTATAGCAACAGTGCAATCCGCTTGCTCCTACCTGGGGTACCAAGGCAAGTGGCTGTCCACTGGAGTCTGAAACCTTGTTAGGTGTGGTTAGCTTTGTGGTTTGCCTGTGTCCTGTGGCGTAGGGTTTGGGATTTGGTGACAGACCTGAAGTTAAGTTCCGTAGGTCTGGCAGGAGTGGAGCATGTCAGATGAATTTTTTTCAAGGCGTTTTTTCTGTCGCGTTTGCAGTTGGTGTCTGTATAACGTGATGTCTGGGTCAGGCAAGCTTGTGCTTGCAGCCAGCGCTTTCTCTAATATCTGTGGGTTTCAGGGACGTCCAGCAGTGTCTCCGTTCTGCTTGTGCTTTTGCTTCTGTTTTTATTATCTCGGTCTTGTATGCTCAGGACCAACTCGAATGACTGTCACAGTTCTGAAGTGAGAGGGTCTGAGGGTTGTAGACACAGGAGCCAAGGGGAATTGAATGTTCTTTTTGATGTTTGTTTTTTATATATACATTTGAGCCACTATCAGAAACCAGCATTGTGCAGCAGATCTAATACAGAACAGAACCACAAAATGTAATCAATTTGTTTTTTAAAATCAGTTCCCTACCTCCAGCCCCCTTTGGTATAGCTTGTTCGTTTTATTTCTCTCTGGAATTGTGTAAATATATTAGCCGCTTCAAAATTGTGCCTTTTCATTAAGAGGCCTATACTTCAAACAGCTGAGGGATGTATTGACTAAAAGCTTCTTTTTTTCTGTGAAAGATATATCTTTGTAAGCTTCATATCTTTAACAAATGTGTTTTATTTTTAAATGAAGCATTTAGCAATGAAAGTTTCTTATGAACCGATGCTTATAAAGGTGCAGTATACTCCAATGTGTTCGATTCACAAAACGTACTGACTGCTTACCAGCAATACTCCAGGTGGCTTTAAGGTGTATGCCAGCACGCTGTAACTAGTCTCCAATGTGTGGACACATCTGCAGAGCAGCTTAGTCGAGACAGTCCACAGTGTGACTTTCTGAAGTGTGTGGAACAGCTTTGCAAACTCTTAGGACGTGATCAAAATCAGTGAAATAAAACCGATTCTTTCCCATTAAATGCAACAACAAAAAACGAGTGTAAAGGTTTGACTTGTGTGTGTGTGTGTGTGTGTGTGTGTGTGTGTGTGTGTGTGTGGCTACAAGGGTTACACCAGCGTGGGAATACTGCCTGCTAATCAGTGACGTTTGGGGTGTCTCCACACTAATGTTGAATATCGTAAACATTAAGTTCAGTGATTTCAAATTTTATTTTTTTATACTAAACAAATCTCATCTACTGCCCTTAGTGGACACAGCAGAGTAAGTTTGAGGTCATATTTCAGAATTGCCTCATGTATATCCCCCTTTTTTATATTTTATTTTTTGCTTTGTAAATACAGTATAATTTTAAATTGTATGGTGCCTAGTTTTAGTTGAAAGTCAGAAAAAAAAGCGATTGAGTCTAATAAAAACGGTAGCAGCTCTTACACTACGTTAGCGGAAGATTGAGAAAGAAGAATTCTCACAGTTTTGTAATTCAGAAGATTCTTATATTTGGAAAATACAGAAATTAATATTTTATTTATTTTAATATGATAGAAATCACTGTACAACACTGATTTGCATTTTATTAAAGACATTAAAAAAAATTTACAGAGCATGTACATTTGCCTTTATATCTCGTACATGTATATATATATAATATATATACTATATATATATATATATATATATATATATATATATATATATATATATAAAAACAAGTGAGACAGTGGTGCGAACGTTTTTCTTTTCTGTTCTGGCACAGTCTACCTCAGTGTATTGTTAGGATAGTCATAGTACAGTTAACACAGCACATCTCCTGACGTGCCACAGTATTCTGATCAAGACCTATGGTGATTTAATGACAGATCTAGCAGCATCCAGAGACTTGGCAGGCACCTGGAACTAATTTATTTACAGAACATGCATTTAAATTGATGGCCGGTTAGTACATAAACTAAAATAATGACGTTGTTGAAGAGACGGGCAGTAAGCATGTGTCCGATGTCCAGGAGATTCCAGGAATACTTTGTATCATCATGCATGCGTTGTCCTTCATGCATTACCAGCAATGATAGCAATTTGTATTCCAGCGTCTCGGTTTCAATATGATTAATCTGTAAAAGAAAATGCCAAAGATCTAAAAAAAAAATATATAAAAAAAAAATTAATTCAGTTGGAACTGTACCGAAAAGACAACTCCAAGAAATTGTTTTTGAGTCTTGAACTGTAATCTAAAAACTGTTAATTTTGGCGTACAGTGCACAAGACCATTGAGTCTTTCTAGTGAGTCAGGATTCCTAGACCTCTAAAGAAGGCGTTGAAAAGGTTAAAGTATATATCTTACCTCATCTTTACCATTGGACTATTTGATAACAAGGTCTTGCCTTAGATTTTAAAACAATGCATCCTATATTCCTGTGTGCACATACAGTACCTTTTTTATTCAGAATGACCACACTTTTATTGTCAAAGAAAATCTAAATGAATTCTTAAAACAGGATTTTCATTATGTGTAGCACAGAGGAGAGGAGTGGGGGGGCTTTCTAGAAGTGTATTCTGGATTTCGGATTGGTGTCAGACTCGTATTGAATTTGTAACTTGATATCCCTGGATCCCACACACACGCTGTCAGTATCACAATGTCACTGGTACCTCACTGTGTCACTCAAACTAGTAACATTGCGAAAAAAGGGGCTTCTGCATTCAGTCAGTCAGCATGTCAGTAAGGCAGACACACACACATCTATATATACATTCAGGATGTGCTGGCTTGTGCCGCTGTTTTCTATAGAGTGTGTTACAGCAGGTTTGCTCCTGAGGTGCCTCTCTGTTTGACTGTGGTAGGGAACGGGGGCTCCAACTCTGTCCTTCCACAGGCCAGTGCCACAGGACTGCTGGAGGTTGTGTTAGTAGACAAAAGAAAATATAACTATTACAAATCAAAATTCTGCAACAGTTATGTTCTAAACCACTTCTATGTGTCAGTTTACAAAAGAAGAAAAACAAAATATTGAAACTCTAAATTATGCAACAGTTATGGTCTAAACCAGGTCTGTGTTCCAATCTAACCCTAAATTAATAAACAAACCCATGCCTGTTAAATTAACTAATAAATATGAGGCCACTTTCTCAATATCTATCTTCAGCTTCAAAAATAGTCGCAGACTCTGATTTGTCTTGCTAGCACTGTGATCGTTCTGTACAGAATCACAGACCCCATGTTGGAGATGAGCAGCTTTGTTATTATAAGAAGCCTTTTTCCTGCAAGCAAATAGCTGACAACCAAAACAGCAGGAGCAGTCTTGCCTCTCTTCGAGTTTCACAATGTTAAGAGAGAAATGAAATCCCAGGCAAGCCGTTTCTCTTCAGGGCACCATCAGGAGCAGGTCTCTTGTAATTGCCACCCGCACCCCCCCCCCTTTCTTTCCAAACAGATAATATTATGCGATATGCAAACCCAGCTAGCACCCAAGTTGAACTGACAGGTTTTCACTGGTCAGCGACATTCAAAAAGATTGGCTTACCCTTAAAAACCAAGCGTGGCGTAGCAATGTGTCGGTTCCCTGCTTGTAAATAGTTTTTTTTATTGAATAATAAGTGTGAAAAGATGTCGCAGGAAGGGCAGTGTAAAGATGTTGTGATATTAGACAAGGCTATTGTTTTCCATGGTAAGAGATGCATTCAAGAAATTACAGAGGAAAAAAGTCCTAGGCCTGATTCTCAGTGCAGGCAGTTGCTGTGAGCTGCGTTGTAAATGAGTGGGCTGGAAGCTTCAAGTGAAAATATTCAAGTATTAAATCAAAGCTTTTTTTACCTTCTGAAAAATGTCAGGCTCAGAAGTGGCATTCTGCCTTTTTTGCATGGAGTATTGTGTGACTAGAAGTCCTCGTCTTTCTGCAAAATCTTAAGAAAGCCTAGTGACTTGGTCCAAAAAAACAGGCCTTGGTTTTTATTTTTTTTTTATCTTATATTTTACTGTGAATATACCAAGAGACAGTGGATACTAAGCAGATTCACCAGGATTTTGCAGTAGATTTTTTTCGACATCAGAAACTGCACGCCTCCCTAACGTGGAACTAAAGACTGGAACTAAAATGTTTAATTAAAAAAGAGAGGAATAAAAGACATTTTATAGTACCAGGACAATCTTGTGTGCCATAACAGTACAAAGCAAACGTTAGCGAGGCATGCACAAAAAGGACTGAGCTAAATCCTTGCCTGCTCTCCCAGTCCAAGCCACCCACACTGTGTTTTATTGCAATCTACTGCTGGATCCAAATAATAAACAACACAACAAAACCTATCTGCTTCCTCAGTCATCGCCCCACATGGTTGTTCTGCACATTTACCCAGCGCTAAAGCGTCTTGGATCAGAATAAAGAAACTGGCTCTACAGGAGTATTGAAAGTTTTTAAGATATTGTGATTGTATTATTATTTTTTTTAAGATTCTATGTGCTTACACAAAAAAGGCCAATGTGAGGTTATTTAGAATTCCTTCTGCTTGGCTCAGTGTTACTGTATTTGGATATGTGAATTATTTTTCAAGGAGGAAAGAAAAAACAAAACAACAAACCTGTTTCTACTTGGCTAAGCCTAGCTTGCTTTGTTTAAAAATAACAATTTGATTAACCATACCCTTTTTTTCTGGCACATAGCTTTAATAAGTAAATAATATGACACGGCACGAGTCTTATTTGTACATGTTCATTAAGAAGAGATCATGAATGCATGAATTCTCTTCAGAACTGTTATGCGGTTCTCATAATGTAAATATTTTCTAAATGTGTCCCATAACTGATTAGAGACCCTTCAAAAGGGTGTGAAAATAAGCACTAGTTTAATATTTGAACACAAAAAGCTAAAAAGCAAAGCAAGCCGGACGCATAGCATGGTTTGAGGCAAGGCATTTCTGTATTGTTAAAAAAAAAAAAAAAAAGGAGTAAGCAAGTTTCTGACTGTAAACTTTTACTACTCTTGTAACATGATAACGATGTATATAACTTTTACTAAATAAAACAAAAGTGAGATGTCCTTTGCTCATCGCCCCACCCCAGCCTGGGAATTGTGACGAATGTATAATAAGGTTTTAAGCAGAGCAGGACAGCAAACATTTTAAAAACGTTGTCACCTGCCTGGAAATCTACTGTTAACCCCGATTCCTGTACTTTTTTTTAAATCTTTAGAGATTCTTGTCCTGTCAAGTACTATTAATTCAGCACTTATCAGAAGTGATAGAACCTGTTTTTACCTGCGGGTGTCTTCAGTATATCCCCCTACAGTGTCATTTCGTTTCCCATCACTTTATGCCGGATAGGAAATGTTTTTATTTGTGTTTTTTATTTAGTTCTGTCACCAGACACTTCTTTTTCAGGTATGTGCTTCGCGGGGAGGAGGCTTCCCGTTCGCTTCGAAATGTGTAAACTGGAAACGAGCACTTTTTCAATCTGATAACATAAAAAAAAAAAAAGAAAAAAAAAACCTGCAGCCCCACAATGTAATATCTGTCTGTGTGGGATTACCGACGTTCAATATGATATTCCTGATCACGTAGCCATTAACACTAGTTCTAACACATGGCGAGCCAGATTCACAGTGCCGCAGTGCACTTACAGAGCAGAAGATGCGACTCGTTTAAGAGCACAGTCAAGCTTGGACTGAATCCAGATCCTCTGCAGTGAATCTGCTTAAATAGACAATTAAGTTAAAACGCTCCTCCTTCCAGTTTACACATAATAAAAAGGTGCCCCCGTCTCCCGCCGCCTCTTAAGTGTCTGGAGTTCTGTATTGCTGTTGGTTAAGTCTTTGCCGTAGTTTTTATTTTTATCTCTGTTTTATAATGCTGCTTTTTTTTTTTTTTCTCTGTGCACATAGACAGCCTCAGAATGCTTGAGTAGCCTCGCAGGATACCTCTCGTTTTAAATTTAAGATATATTTAAGAAAAAAAAAAAAAAAAAAAAAAGGATCAAAATGTGCCATGATTAAAATAACGCTTGACGATTTATTTTTTCAATGTTTTCAAGTAGAGCCAAGCAGGGACATGTACAGAAAATATGTTGGAATGATGAGAAAAAAAAAAATCTTGCTGTGTGTAAATTATTCAACAATTAACTGTTTATATTAAAATTATGAATAAAATTATCGGAGAGTATGTTTCTTGTGGTGTTCCTTTTCACCCGGGGAGGAGGGGGGTGCGCTGTGTGAAAGCGATCGTTTTGGTAACGCATGTTGTTTAGCAAGGCTGTTCCTATAACAGGGTGCAGGCCAAGTCAAATCCCTTTCCCCTTACTTCGTGGTCACAGAAAGTGATGTCAAGCATGTCACGAACAGTCAGCTCCAACCTGTAGGCCAGCAAGCGAGCGGTTAGTATCCTGGTAAGTGTATTAGCAGGACTGGTTTTGCAGTGTGTAGAATAACTCATGTTGAGGCAAGTTTACTTTTCTTTCTACACAGCTGAAGATGGGCTTTTGCCCGAAATTTCCTGAAATAAGTACTTTAATCATTTAAACCATTTTTTATGTTCGAAGGCAAAGATGAGATGCTTGAAATACAAAGGCATGCTGGTCCCTATTAGAGCTACACTGAGGGATTTTAAGGTCAGCCGCATCATTTGATCTTCATGCACAGGTTAGAGTTGCATGTCTCGAAACTTGGAGCATTTCCAGTGTACACCTTACACCATCCAAACTCTGACATGAAGAGGAAGAGTCAGGCTGGTTATATCGAATGTCAAGATCAACACACACTGCTGCTGCTATAGAAGTCCCGTTATATATTAGGGTTCATAAAAAAACACACAATAACAGTTGGAGATTTCAACTATAACATTTTATAGGTAACTTGAAATCTGCAACTATTTAGGAGCTGAGAACAATTAAAAAGATCTAATAAAGGAAAACGGTCAGTTCAGCTGAGGGTTCGGTTAAGTAATTGAGTGCTCAGCTGGAACGAAAGCCAGAAGACACTGGGGTCCCGAGGGGCGGGTTTGAGAAGCCCTGTACTAGACAATGCTGTACTCAATGCAAGGCACGGATTTATGAGTGAATTGTTTTATTTGTCCACTAGTGGGTGCTGTTAAACAATCTAAAATAGCATGTTTTAATGCGGTCTTGTACACAGAAACTCCAGGGAGGGCAACGTTTCCTCATCACACTGAAATTCAGTCTCTGGGTGAGCAGTCCCCTCCGTGCTTCAATTTCTTGTGCTTTTCTTGTTTGCTCCCATGCCCTGAAGAGTTTCCTCTCTGAGTCGTGCTGACCTCTCAGCTGTGCTTGTATAAGCTCGGGAATAAACAAGTTTGTCGGCTTGTAAAATAAAACCACACCACTATTCTCTCCCCTACAGGAAGACATGGGAATAAAACATCTGAATTATTGTTGATTTTTATATGCTCTATTGATCTATCTATAATGTTTCCGTACATAAATAATCAAGACCAAATTATTAATAATATTGTAATAATTGATTATTGTTTCAACCCAACTAAATGTAAGGGGCAAAGAAATCTGTTCATACTAGGGTAAATTATTTAAAAAGAAAACCACAGAACAAAATAATAATTTCATCTTTCTTGGTAAAACTCATCGGTATACTTGACTTTAAGTTATGAATGTATTTCTTTGACAAATCTCTGTGGTGATATAGCACTGCGATTCCAAAGCATGGCCTCTCTGACACCTCATACAAAATGGGTCTGTCCCCGGCTGCACTGTACCCTGCCTCGCTCGCTGTGAAGGAGCGTTGAGTGAGCGTGTTCCACACTGCACTGTACCCTGCCTCGCTCGCTGTGAAGGAGCGTTGAGAGAGCGTGTTCCACACTGCACTGTACCCTGCCTCGCTCGCTGTGAAGGAGCGTTGAGTGAGCGTGTTCCACACTGCACTGTACCCTGCCTCGCTCGCTGTGAAGGAGCGTTGAGTGAGCGTGTTCCACACTGCACTGTACCCTGCCTCGCTCGCTGTGAAGGAGCGTTGAGAGACCGTGTTCCACACTGCACTGTACCCTGCCTCGCTCGCTGTGAAGGAGCGTTGAGAGACCGTGTTCCACACTGCACTGTACCCTGCCTCGCTCGCTGTGAAGGAGCGTTGAGTGAGCGTGTTCCACACTGCACTGTACCCTGCCTCGCTCGCTGTGAAGGAGCGTTGAGTGAGCGTGTTCCACACTGCACTGTACCCTGCCTCGCTCGCTGTGAAGGAGCGTTGAGAGACCGTGTTCCACACTGCACTGTACCCTGCCTCGCTCGCTGTGAAGGAGCGTTGAGAGACCGTGTTCCACACTGCACTGTACCCTGCCTCGCTCGCTGTGAAGGAGCGTTGAGTGAGCGTGTTCCACACTGCACTGTACAGCCTGTCCTCTCTACAGATCCAATTACAGTGCACTTCTGCCTGCCTGACAAACTAGATATAACATTTAAATTAAGCTTGCTTATTTGTAAAAAGTCACCCTGGCTGATTTTTGAAGCTTTGTACACTCAGACAATGCAGGACATTGTCAAGGTTTTTTTTTTTTTTTTAACCAAAGCATAGGCTGTTGGATTTTTAACTGTAACCCGAATTCAAACACCAGAATCCTTGATTGCAATTCCGCTGGCTTGGGGAAATGGGGTAGGTGAATTAGAAACAAGTTTTTAGTTTTGCACGCCCCTGTTCGTTTTAATGAGGCCAGCAAATAGGCAAGGTTTTTCCTCTAAAACTCTAAAAGGCAATTTGTAATATTATTTTGTGATGGGATGATAAAATGCAAAACAGCAAGTAGCTTAGATCTGTGCCTGTGGAATATTAGTTGCTGGCTTATTTTTTCTTAACTACAAAAAAAAAAATCTAATGATTCAGTGACCTTGGGGGCAATATTAGAGCAACAGAACAGTGATTATTGATGCTTCCCCTTTAATGCTACAAAGTTGCTCTTGGCGGTAAGCCACGCAGGAAGTCTTTATTAAAGTCTCTGTTTTTTTGTTAGTATTTTTGGAACAGTGACAAAAATAGGTTCCATATATATATATATATATATATATATATATATATATATATATATATATATATATATATCTTTTTTTTATTTGAAAGAATGCCACAAGGCAAAAAAGAAACACGCAAGACAGCGTGTGGCAGAGAGAATTGGCTCGGCACCCCTATGTCTCAAATCTTCTCAGCACTCCTGGCTGGTGGTTGACAGACTGAACAGGGAGGTCAGAAAAGCTCGCTCTGCATCTGTGGCTTCTATTGTTCTTCTTGCTTCTGAGATGCCTGACATGCGTTTTGGGATCGTCCATGTCTGCTTTGCCGCGGACCGCATGGCTTTCCTTCCCGGGGGCCAACTCTTTGGATTCGGGGGACGGGGGTGCTTTCTCGTTCTCTTTGGATGCCTCCTTCTCAGCGCTGGCCCCTTCCTGGGCAGGCAGGCCGTCCCCTGCATCCCCCCAATCGATCACCTCGTCCCAGCCGTTCCACTTGGCCCAATAGTCGTTGTCAGCCCACGACACGCTCCTCTCCACCACCTTCTTCCTGCGGAAGGGCAAGACCCCGTCGTCTGAAGGCAGGTTGCTGTAACATACCTGCTCGCGGTTTTTGCCAATGTCGAATTTCAGCACCGCAGCGGAATAACTGGTCTCCTTAGCCTTACTGACATCTACTCTCTTCCAAGTGCTTTTAACGACCATTTTTTGGGACGCGCCACTGGTTTGCACATTACTTTTAGTCATTTTATTATTGGAGTCGGTCAGTAAAGTGCTCTTAAAAGCAACCTCCTTATTTTTGATTTCAGCGGTTTCTTTTGGTTTCGCGTGTTTGCGGATGGGGCTGGCGTTTTCATTACTGGTGCAAGCAGTGGACTTTCTCCTCCTCCTCCTCTTCTTTTTGTGGATGTAATACTTTAAGTAGACCTGGTAGTCCTCAAAAGAGAGACCCAATACGTTTGCAGACTTGACAGCTCTGGTTCCCGACTTCCAGTCCTCCGAATTTGTGTCCGTTGGCCCTTGCTCTATCTTCCTTGAGACTAACTCTCTGGTGGCCCCTGTACACACGTTCCCCTCTCCCACATTCACTCTTTCGACCTCCCTGCTTCTGGGGGTCCTCTCCCCTTTCAAGCCATCTGCTTTCCTGCCTCTGGAGGCTGGCTCTTCACTTACATGCCCTGCCTTGCTTCCTCCAGATCCTGCCTCCTCTTTATCTGCAGCAGCAGCTAGTCTTCCAGAGGTTTCCTCTTTATCCAGGAGAGGGGTTTTCCTCCTTTTTTTCTTTTTATATAAATAAAATTGTAAATAAATGGCATAATCTTCTGGGTCTAGCCTGTGCGTGTTAGTCAACAGATTGGTACTGCTGTCCCCTCTATCACTGGAGGTTTCCAATGCTAAAACTGACACTCCCTTTCCAGCCATCCTCTCAAGAGCATGTTTCTGTTTATGTTCTCTGTTGCTTTAATCAATCTTCCTATAGGTGTGAGAAGAAGCATGAGCTGTTAATTAGGTTACAATTAAATAACTTTAAGTGATCTATTCTGATGTGCTGTATAGAATTCAAAATCCAAAATCTACAAACTTCTAGATTTTAAACAGATTATTATTTTTTTTAAATATGTAATTATCCTTTCAGGCATATTCAGATATTTAAAATGAATGAATGAGATTGCATGAAGAAGCTATATTTTTTATACATCCAAATAAAAAAAAGTACTGTATCTTTTATGAGGACTAGTGACACATTACAAAAAAAAAAAAAGCATTGTGATTATTGCAACAAAAATTATTTATCAAAAAACATAAACAAGCTTTAATTGTACAAGCCATGGAACTATCGACAAGTTTATGACATCATTCTGTACGAAGCCAGAATTCTTGGCGCTGATGTCATTGATATTCTGTCATAAGAACTCTGACACCTTGTAGCCATGGTGATAGAATGTTTAGATTTATCTGCTAAAATTGTTTTTTTCAGATCGGGATTCGAAATGCAACATTTCCCTTTTAATTTGTTTTCTAAATTAAATTGTCATAATATCAAGTTTTCCCAAGACGCATCTATTTAGCATACAGTTCTAATTTTAGATCAAAAACCATAACTGGAATATAAACACTATTTTAAATATTCTAATTTGATAAAAGTATACAAAATATTGTTTATTGAATACTATTTTAAACAGCTGTAGCGATCAATGAATTCATACTAAATACAGTAAATTATTACACTTCAAAAGAATACCTAAACATAATATGGGTGACTGAAGACTACATCGTACTTACTTCATCATCACCTGGGATTGTGTGCTGACCCCTTTTCCCTGGGGGAGTAGAGGATCCTTTGATGTCAAGCCATGATGTATCCATGGTTACGAAGTGATGGCGTTACTGCATGGTCTTGATGTCATAATTGTGCTAATACCCATCAAGTTCAATGCAGAAACACATACTGTCACTTGGGGGAAAAAAAAAAAAACATGCAACATTTATTTCACTGGCTGAAAACATAACATTGAAAGACTTCAAGTCAAAATACAACCAAGGTGATGGCTGAGCTGATCCGGAAGAAGAACATGCTTTACCTCAGTGTGTGTATGTGTAATATATATATATATATATATATATATATATATATATATATATATATATATATATATATATATATATATATATATATATATACTGATTGTTCTAATAAAAGGTATCGCCATAAAAACGTTGTCCTACTTCTTGTATGTGGATCAGCTCTGCTTATCCTATTCAACAGACATAATCATAACCTAAATCCATATATTTACGAGGATATTTACAGAATGCTCTTACACTCCTCCAACAATTGCAACTTTGCAAACCTTCACTATCTTGCACACTTAATTAAATAAAATAATAATAAAAAGACCTACAATCTTTTCTGGTTTGTATTTTATTTATTTATTTTGGATTGTGTAGTAAAGATGCTTTTTGAAAAAGTCAGTGGGGTGCCTGAGCACCTGCGAGAGAGAGAAAGACCAGGTTGTATCTGGAGCATTTATCATGCAAACAAACAGCTTTAAAGCAAAGTAAACATTCCTGGATTATCAGCAAAGGGTCTTACACCGTCAAGCCAGAGGGGAAATCCATAGACACTAATAGTGAACCCAACCAAATAAATCAAGAAGTTTCACGGTGGTGCGGGCCATGCTTTCTCAATTGCTTTCTAGAGACTGACAAAACCAGAACGTTGTGGATTATTTCCAAACAGACAGAAGTTTGGAAGGGTGTGGGAAATGTGTATATATGTTTGTGTATATATATATTATAATGCACTTGCCTGATAAGGGTATTTACACAGTTTGCTTTGCTATTTATTAATTATAAAACAAACAAAAAAAGACAAAAAAAAAACACCAGCTCTGCTCTGTCCCCTTTTGTGGTATCAGGTCCTGTGATAGTCCCGGACAATTACCAGGACACCCATGATAACCATTACTGTCACACCATGTGCATTTGCAGCTTCCCTGTCACAAGATGCCAAGCATTCTGTGAGGCTGGCTGGATAGTGATGTCACAACCCTTGCACAATACACATGCTGTACGTTCTGCTGTAAATATGGGGATTCTATTATAAATATGGGGATTATTCTGTTTAATATAAAGACGACCAAGTGAAAAGATATTTGCTTTGGGGTTTTGTTCATTGTGAACTGCAGTACCTGCAGTAGTTAACGCTTGAAATTCAAATGAAGTGTAAAGCTGAGGGAACACAAAGCCACGTTGACGATTGGAACTTGGTTTCAGGAGACTGGGTTTCACAGCACAGCAAAGTTGCCTCAAACTAGGCCTCCCGGAACCAGGTTTCAAACCACTGTTCCTGAAACCACTTCTGAGGATTGAAGCATGAAGACGTTCATAAACATTAATCAATTCACTGCTTTTCAGGCACAACATTGGCAGCTGTACTTCAGCTTCATTTTCAGGGTTTTGTGATTCAGGAACACGAGTCATGTAGAAAACAAAGCCCCAGTACCACATATCAGGTGCTTTCTGAGAAGCCCTGATCCAAAGAAACATTTTGCATTTGTTGATTTAAAGAGAAAATAAAAGTTAAATGGTTTGGGGTTGAAATTTGCAATTTGCGGGCCGTGCTCTAAAAACGACAGCCTCAAACGGGAAGCAAGTTTATTTTTTATATGAAGCTACTCAAGTTCCTTTCAGCAGCCTGAAACGCATGGTGTCTCAAAGAACTGTGTTTGCAAGGGCTCTGTAGAACACAGAATTTAGAACACGCCAATTAGAGGTAGGAACTCCCAGAAAGACAAGCTGCTTATACAAACATTGCTAACCAGTTATGACTTGAGAGTTTTGTCTTCTAAGCACTCAACTTCTCAAGCCTCAGCCCAGGGAGGCGCACGCCCTTTTTATAGCAATGCCCTCATTTGGTCAGTTATCATCACACTCACCAGAGTGCAGGTTTTCAAAGCTTATTGATTCAAAGGGACTCTTCTAAACCTATTAAACTCACTGAAAGCAGTTAGCCCATTTTCCATAATTACAAAGTCACTTGTACAGTGGTCACAGCAGTGTCATTTTGTTCTGTTATTACAGTAACTGTTCTTTTGCACACTGCTGTCAGGTCTACATTACCACTAAAGCATTGAGAAGGGAGTTTGAATTCACTCTGCAGTTTGCTGGTTGGTGAAGGAGTAAGCTTTAAATAGCCCCCTGTTGTGTGCTTTTTAACTGTGAGAATGGTCTGCCTCTTACGCTGCATTCAATTGCCTCTCTTATTATCTCTCTCAATTCACAGATGAGGTCTGTTCTCACCAGATCTCTTTACTCTATTCCTTCAGATGTCCAGCTGTAAAAAAGGGAAGATTTTGCTAGCCTGTATTTGCAATCTACGTAATGCATTGCAAAATATTTCCCAGCATCATCTCAGTTGTAGAACTGTCTAATGCGCTGTACCCAGAAGTGATGACATCACGGTCACGAACCCCAAGTAGAGTAAGTCTATGTGTGATATTTATGGGCGGTCTCTATGCAAAGTAAGGCGGGGAAGAAGACAAGCGTTGCACAAGCTCCCTTTCTTCCTTAAATTATAATTAAAAAAAAAAATAATAATTTGGTTTTGTTTTTTTTGCCTTCCTGCTTGCTGTGCTGACAACGATGGCAGAATGCGATTCATTTTTGGCGGACAGCAAATCGGCTTGGCTCTGACAGCGTGTGAATTCCTCTGCTTTTAAGATCAATAGACCACATGGACAGCCCCCCCCACACAGTGCAAATTAAACCCAGCCAAATAGGGTCACGGTTTACAAACGCACAGCATAGCAGTGATATTCCACCACGTCACTGTTGCCGTTACGCTATGGAGACATCTGAAAGTTGGCAGTTGAACGCATAGTGCTTTGAGACACAGACAGACCAGTGACAGAAACTGGCCACAATGTGGATGGTACAGAGCCCAGGGGTGTATGAAAGGGAATATATCTACGTTCATGAAGCACTGTGGTTTTTCCTGAAATGTCTCCCGGTTGGAGGCCGGGAGGCAGCATCTTCAGTTCCACAATACCACCTGTGCGTCAGTAGTCATTTCACAGCACACACCCAGGAAAACAAACCATGCAATCTTATCAGAGCAGAAGTTCTCGATTCCTGAGCTGCTGTGAAGTTACAGTCTTCGCAGGGTTGAATTAGAGCTTGAACCACAAGTTCCGCTGTTGAGTTTATCAGAGAGTCCACAGGAGCTGGCTGTGGTAGAGGAGGACCTGTCAAGAGAGCACAACAGCACAGCTGCGTTTAAACCAAGCGGAGAGGAGGAGACGGCAGAGTTTCATTTCGACTTTGTAACCCCATCAGTGAATTTAGTTTCACACAATGCATTAACCATGCTTTTTTAACATGCTTTATCATATTTATTTTTTTTACAATGCTTACCTATGCTTTGCCATATATTCACTGTTACACTTTGATATGATTTTACAACTTGTATAAGGGTCGGAAACCTGCTGTTAATTAGACATTAACTTCAGGTTCAATACACTGGAATGCCTCCTGCAAGGCTGATTGGTCCCAAGAGTACATGTTCAGACTGGGCAATATTCAGTGTGACCCATGTGTTGTAGAGAGGATGAGCAATATTTAAGCACAAGCTCATGTGAGTGTTCCCTGGCCATTCTGCTTCGAACATTACATTGCAAGCAAGCTGTATATTTCTTTTCTTTTAAGAAACCCACATTTGATTTGTGTGCATGCTACTTGTCCAGGCATAAACAGTATGGGAATAATATACTGGGTTATTAACAATGCAAAAGATTGATGGAGCAATGCACAGGGAACAGTGCTGTTTACAAAGCACTGCAGATCATTTGAAAATGATTTACACTTCATTTTAGAAGCATTAATGCCTAAACAGCTTTCAATGCTATTTCATGTTGATTGCAACTGTTCCATCTGCGACCATGTGCTGTTCCATTTTTCCATGTATTTTAGCTCATTAAGTTGTTTGATTCTAGTTTTGTTTAATGTCTGCTGCATAAATCTAGCAATCAAGTGCTCGGAACAACGCTTTATCCACTCCTTTCTGCTACTAAATAGTTTATTGCTGGTTTTAAACCATTAGAGTTGTTTTATTTCTCTCAATTTGACCTTGCGCTTGACTTAAAATGGCTCCCAGTGTCTCAATTGGCCTCATTCGTTGTACCCGGCCGTCGCCATGGCTACAGGGAGCGGAATGGCTGCTCCGTGTCTCTCGGGGGGGGGGTGTCCCACACAGGTACTGTAATGGCAGTTCAATGCTGAGACTGGTTATTAGTTTATTTGGCAGACTCCTTTTTCCAAGGTGACTCACAGGTCCTATAGGGCAATACAAGGTTACAGTGCAAAAACAACATTTAAAAACAGTGTAGTTTACAGTAAGTGCAAATACTACTAGAATACAATATGAGATAAGAAGCAACAACTTGGGATTTAAGATAATTTGTATCTACAATGACATAATAGCAGTGCAATAGTGCATCAGCTGAGCATCCAGTAACATAGGTGCTGAGGTCAGGCAAGTCCAGTGCAGAGTTGGAGGGAGATCAAGAGATCTACAAGTGCAGTCTAAAGGCGAGGAGGAGGCGATAAGGAGCATATTCGTTTTTTATGATACAATAAGAACATTTTAGTTTTAAAACTTTTTTTTTTTTAATCTGAATACAAAAGTGCTATTTCTGTATTGCACCCACTTTCACATTCTATGCATTTAGTTATCTGCATTATCTTTTTATTATATTCTTCTATAGCATACAGTGCCACCTGGTGGTCAAATGCTGTTGACACAGTATTAAAGCTGAAGACAGACAGGTTCTATAGAAGATTCGGAAATTAATCCCAGTCATAGACTCACTGTGGGGCTGTAGGGAATCCCCACCCAGTTGTGTCAGAATGTTTGTTTTTCGTGGGCGGGTGGGACAATGATAAAGAGAGAAGAACACTCAGAGGGAAAGGAATTTAAAATGATGCAGTGGTAGTACTGTAGGATCAGAATTGAAATGTTTTGGCAAGGCATACTGCACAGTCATTAATAATAGAAACTGATAGAACCTCACAGCAATGAAGACCAATTTCCTTGTTAAACTAGGTATTCAAAGTACTACCTAAACTCTTGTCTAAAGTGTGGCCAGCTTGAAAACTATTCTAGAGGTGAAAAGAAGTCCTTACTCAAATGTCTTTAAAACAATGTAAATCCAGTCGAATATTATGTGTCATCATGATTCAATGAGGGAAAGGCATGGTTGCCAATCATGCTATTTTTGTTATGACTGAAGGATTATTTTTTGTTTTCATCATTCGTAATCTCTCGTCGCTCAACTGCAATTAACAACTGAAGAGGAAGTCAATGGCAGGATCTTGTGTCAGCCTTGCGGTAAATTCTGCGCCAACCCCCAACTCTTGCAGAACACTTCTCTGAAGTCAGTAAATGTTTTTGTGTTGCTGAAGCATTTTAGGAACCAGTTAAACCAACAGCGTTTCCAACGTCCTCTTTAAAAAGGACCCTCGTTTATCCTGGGGAAATGCACTTCTGAGAAAGAGTTCCTGAAGATTGCTGGTAAGGGCATTTGAACACCTTGCATTGTGTGCCTAAGGAGGTCCAGACATGCTTTATTTAAATGTCCAATCCCAAGTCAGAATGGATACATGGTGGCTTATTGGGTACTTGAACCTTGAATGGTTAGTAATCTGCTTCTTACACAGCATCCTGTACTGTATAACTGCTTTTATAAAACCGAGTTAAATGAGAATTAGCAGTTTATGTGACGTCATTTCCATCTGATACAAACAATCTGATACAAACCATTTGATATAAACAATGTAATGCAAGGCAAACTCAGATTGCTGTATCACATCAATATCAGTGTCTACTATATACTATATAGATAAGTTTATACAGTACATTTATTTCACCGATGTGATGTAACCAGTGTCCACTACAAGCTAGTTCTCAACCAATGCTTGTGGCGCAGAGTAGAATTTTGATGGCTTGTGGTTCTTCAGTATTTGCTAACAGGTGGCACTGTAGCTTTGGCAGTGGTGTGGTTTATCAGTTGCAGTGAAGGGTCAAGAGGTGGCAGAGGTTGGGGTTGAACCCCAGTTCAGCCTCTGACTCACAGTGTCCCCTTTAGGGCGCTGCCCTTACCTCTCCATGCCTCAGTTACACGCAGGATGGGCAGGCGAAATGCACAGGAGCTGATGCCTAGCACCCTTAAGCAGAAAGGGGTTTAGTGTTAAGGTAGCTGTAAAAGGTTTCAAAATCACAGCAATGTCTGTCAACTCACACTGCGACAGTAGAGCAACACTTTGTAAAAGTGAAAGTGAAAGTGTTTCGTTCAGTATTTGAAAGTGATATTAGGCAGCAAGTGTTTTTTTTTTTATTAAACTGTGCTTCTGTTTGTAGAATTCTTTGATAGAAGCAGCCCCTATTATGCAAGCTGGCATATGTGCCTGAGGGTTATTAATATACCAAATTGAACTGTTGGGGAAGTTGAATTATTCTTGCTTTTAGTTACCAAATGGATTGAAACTGAATTTGAAACCAGCAACTCAGAAGATTCATCTAAGGAGAGCTAACCTATGCGTTGAAATCCATTCCTTACCTCGGTTCATGTTTTAGGTCGCCTTTTATTACAATTGTTTTTTTTTTGCATTTGAGATGCATTTGAGTATGAACCACATGAAGCGTTTAGATTCCAACAGCAAACAATTCACAACGTTGTCTGTGGGCTTCTAAAATGGAGTGGAATACATAGCTGATTTTTGAGAGAGGCTTCAGCACACACAGAACTAGTAACAAAATGAAGACATCAGACTCCTCTGCGCGCTGCTGCCATGTGCTTTGCTTTTTACATACAGAACTTGCCTTTGCTGTCATCCCCTCAATACAACGATACTGTCTTTAGAACTACTCAAAAAGGCTTATGTTTGTATTAGAGATTTCAAATTAAGGATGTGCAATCTTCATTTTGTTAAATAAATAAAAATCTAACTCTCATTTTAATATAATGGTGCAATTACCCAAAGCAAATATATAAATCAACACCAATCAAACTCTTAGATCAAGCCTTGTGTCTGCTCAGGGACTGGAGGGGTGGTTCAGATCCTGCAGTCACAGAAACATAAATATATATAAATATATATTTCTCCTGGTTAGCTGCGTTGACAGCATGACAAACCCACCATGGCTTCAGATTCCCAGCTCCCTCCCTCCCTCCCTCATGCCTGCCTCTCTGCAGCCCCTGCTCTAGAGCCTCTGGGATTGTATCAGATGTTTTATAATCCTTTCCCCTGACTGCTCCTGCGCTCGGCTGCTGCTACCTTTATTACATCCAAGAACTGAGCACAGAAAAAAAAAACTTCCCCAGACTTTGTGATGGCGGACTCCCCTTTAAACCACTCCTGGCCCTCTTTTTCCAAGCTCTGGATGAAGCGCTGGTCCTTCAAACGAGGTACTTGTTTGCGTTGCTTATTTTTTACTCCATCTTTTAATTGTTATTCTAACAGATCAATAAATAATAAGAATGCATACAAGTGAGATTTTGAGCGTGAGGAATTTTAGATGGGAAAATAACTGATCCATTTCTTAAACAAGAACTTTTGGGTACTTCTACAAGCCATCCAATGTATTACTGTGCTTTTCAAGGTCTTGAGACACAGGTGCCTCATTTTCAAGATGATCCCAAACGACACAAAAAAAATATCTGTGACACACAGGAGTACAATAATAATTAAAACAGATGTTAAAGCAAAAGGAATTGCCAATGCTGCCTAAGACCTATTCCCTTGTGGTAAAAGACCAGTGGCCTATTGACAGCGAATGCATTTCAACAAAAAACAGCTCAAAGAAATTGGAATCAAACATATTATTAATAGTAATGAAATTGAGATTTTTTTTGACTTGTAGGTTTTGCATGCTACAGACAGGAATGTCTAGGTTTGGTACAGACAATGGCACCACTGTCAAAGCCGATCGTAATTCCCCAATTACTGAAGTGATGCAAGATTGTTCAAACGTGTTTATTCAGTAGGAATCCCCAGTCTTGCTGCATGCTAATTGAATTCACCTGATTGCTCTGCAAATCGATACAGAGCAGGAAATGAAAAAAATGTTTGGTATTTGTATAGACTTACATGCATGAGCACCTTTAATACTTTGTTTACTTGACAGGGTAAGTTAGGCTTGGTTTAAAAAAAAAAGTCACAGTACTGGGCCATGCAATCTGTTAGGCCAGTTAATTGCATTGCAAATTGTTCATTTCTTTTATGACAAATACATTTTCAGAAAAGGAAAAAAAATACATGTAAAGGTGTGTTGCTTATTGTAAGAACCATGATTAATAGGGCAATCAGTTATTTGAAGTGGCTATTAAACAATTAGCAATTTATAAAACAGAACTCAAAGCTCTCGCTGTCAGCTGCTCTAAAGTGAAGCTCCGGCATGCACGCAGAACAAAACCATAAAAATAACCCTCTAATCCTTAGGATTAGACCAACTCTGACGTAACACCAGGGCTGGAATTCCTCTCGGTTATTAAGACACGCTTGTGTGTTCAGTTTGTCAATGCGCAAGTAAAACGCCTTTTCAGAGATAAGGAAAAGGGGCACAGCATGTTGGGACAGCATTGACATGTTATGGTGTGTTATGTCTCATCCAGTCTGAAGCAAAATTGAATATCGAAGGTTGCTTTACATCACCCTAATGCTGACGACCATAAAAGGATATTGTTTCTTTGAAAATGCCACCCTGTCGAAACGCTGCAGCCAGACTTGTAAGCAAACATCTGACAACTCTGAGCTGTGTTTGTAAGCAAGCAGTTCTCACCTTCCTAGAAACTGTTAATTACTCAGGGGGTCTACAAACCAGGCTACTGTGAAACACAGAGCTGCGTTATACAGTTTGTCTTCATTTCATTTTCCTTTGCTGTGTCCAGGGACTTTTGAATTAGTTGTGAATATGTCATAAAAGTCACCTAACTCTAACTGCCTGCATTACCCTGGCATCAAGTAAACAAACAATATTTCCTGTTAAGAAATAACGATAGCACGCATTCGTAACACATGCCTTGTAAAAGTTTAGCGCAGTAAAAGCATGGCAAGGTGTAAGAAAGCACAGTGAAAGCATGGTAAAGCATATTTAAGCATTGCAAAGCACAGAGTGGTATGGTAAAGCATATTAACAGAAATGGCAAAACCAGGGTACAAACTAACCGTAACCCTAACCTTAGCACTAACCCGATATTATATTTTCTGAAACTTCAAGGCATGTAACACCTTAGTAAAATATTTTAACATGTGGGTATAAGGTTCTTTTGGGTACTGGGATGAGTTGTGGCATGCTAGCTGCATACCAGTCGGTAGGCGATATTTCTCAACTAGTTTTCAAGCTATTTTCAAATGAAATCAAAACAGAGCTTTGTTTTCTTGCACTTCATTTATCTATTTGCTTGAAGTTTGTCTGTGGACAACACTGCTTGCAATAATGTCACCCAGAACTATAAAAAAGACCCTGTCCCCACACAGGAAAACAAGTATTACCCTAAGAACTGTAGACTATTTGACATGAATTGCACCCTTAGGGACTCCAAACTGATTGAAGAGTTTCCTACTGTGCTCTGTCAGGTGATTCGGCATCTGTGTATGTCCGGCTGCCAGATAGAGCTTAATGTGGAGAATATATACACAATGCATGTCTGGGAGAGTTCAGAGCAGCATAGTCATATGAGCCACGTCGCTTTTGAATAATAGGAAAACCAAGTTGTTTAAATAAAGTGATGTCTTTGCAATAAGTCAGCAGTGCCTCTGGTCCTTGTTTATTCTGTGTGTTCTTTGCTCAGTAGTTTTAAATGGCCCGTATTTTTTTAAAAAGCAGAAAGGTCCTGTCTTTTAGTGCAAGACTACATTGATTCATCTTCCTTCTGTCTCCCCTGAGACGTTGAAGGGGCTGTCTGTCCGACCGCTGTGTGTGTTATTGTTATTCACTGTACTGAGCATGCTCTGCCAAATGTCAACTTAGCTGGAGCACTGGCTCTCTAGGTAAAACTCAACTGTGCAAGATGAATCTCAGATCTGTGTATATTGTATATCCCCCCAGTCAAACTGCTGAGCATTACTAAAACACACACACACACACACGCATATATATATATATATATATATATATATATATATATATATATATATATATATATATATATATATCCCTTATAAACTGTAGTTACTACTGTCAATTTGCTGTAGTTTTGCCATGGGCTTTTTAATGATTTGTTTGTTTTACCATACCTGTCTGGGCTTTACGATGTTTAACTGTGCAAATGCCTTTGGCTATGCGTTATTCAACTTCTCTGTACTAAGTTAAACTGTTGTAAGGAATGTTACTGTCTGTCTGACACCACACTCATATTCTAAAAATGTTAAAAACTGGCATGCTGTCTGTTTCTAAATATCTTTTAATTAATTTTTTAAAAATATATTTTTCTGCATTGGATTTTTAAATATTGAAAATTTCTATATATAAATTTATATTATATATATATATATATATATATATATATATATATATATATATATATATATATATATATATATATATATATATATAGGGTTTTAATAATAAACATAAACTACAGAAGAATATGTTTCTAAATAGCAGGGCCAAATACTTTAACTGCAGTAACTTGGAAATTCAATGTATACTGTATTAGCTTTTCTATTGGATGCAGTGGGCTATACTCAGGATATAAGCTATTTTCACCTTCCAGTTAAGCACCCCTTGTTTTCTTCAGCCTCAGACTGCAAGCCATGCTCCCACGAGTTCTCCAGCGTGTCAGGGATGGGCTGTGTGTCCCCCGAGTCCATGTCTCCTCCGCCCATCGCAGAGGACGTCTTCTTCGGCATGACTGAGGAAAAGGCAAGTTCCTTTAAAAAACTGGAAGCATATGGAACCACTGGGAAAAACAAACAGAACCAGGCTAGCTGGGGCACTGGGTAATCCAATAGTCTTTCGCATAGGGTGTAAAGGATAAGTGGCGATGATTTGGGAATTATAATTCACTGTAATAAAAAATAACGGTTGTATCTGCATTCCATAAACACTTCGTTGACAGGAGGTTTAATTCCAACCACATTGTTGATCAACACCTGAGATGTTTGGGCTCTTGAAATCTAGTGTTTGTGTATCGCAGTTAATCTAATAAACAGTATCATCTCTTCAGTTCCATGTGTTGTATGAAAACACCAGCACTATTCAGTTTGGAACTGGGGTCACAAGAACATTATCATGGTAAACAGAACTGGCTTGGCATTAGCGGTGCATTTACTTTGTTTCACAGGATGACTCTTCAGGTGAGACAGATTCTGAGGACCACACTTTGGATCTCAACAGCAGCATCGAGGACATTCTGTCGCTACACGCCTCCCTTCAGGGCACAGAATATTTCAGAGATCTGGATATCCATCTTACTGGAGAAACCAACGCCATGCAGGAAATGACCACGTCTGTGAACAGCTGCCCATGCAACAAGCCACAGAAGAACAATGGACACTGTTTCCAGCAGGAGAACAGCAGTAACTCTTGCCCGGGCTCCCTTTCTTATCAAGAGAGTTCCAAGGCCACCAGCGAACCCCGGCAAACCACGAACACACAGGATTTATGTGCCTATGCTGACAGAGAAGGTGATGGCTCTCTCGTCAATACAGTTAAATACCTGGGGGACTTGGACACCAAGGCGGATATAGCCATCGAGCCTGAGACATTTCCAATACTTCTGAGGACTCTGTCCAACTCGCGGAGACACAGTTGGGAATATCCTGTATCGCCAGTGGACCCAGGGAAAAGGTAAGAGAGAAGAAGTAGTGATTGGCTTTGAGGTCTCAGGTAAATGCAATACACAATGTAGTTACAAAGTAATATACTATTGATTAGTACCATAGTACAGTTAGACACTTGCTGGTAGCTATCTGTGACTGGCTATTCTTCCACAATAACCACTGGTGTATTTTGGGGTTTAAACGAGGAAGGGAGATATTGTAGGGAGGTACTGCAGAGCTGAAATACTTTCTAGTTCCAGAATCAAGTAGACCTCTCTACCCTCCCTGTTTCCTGCCATTATAAATACACACTCTTTATCTTTAGAACGGTCTTTTTTCTGTGCCACAGCATTAGTAAATGTATGTTTCCATTGCAGTCCCTTTTAGAAAATAGAAAGTACTGGCAGTAGCGGAACGAGCGCTCTAGTCTAAGAATGATATTTGCCATGCTCTGCTGACAATTTGGTTTATACAACATTAGAGGTCTCTGATCTTGAATGAGTATCTGCAATCAAGCCAGATGTGATATATATATATATTATATATATGATATATTATTTATATATGTGCTATATATATTATCTATATATACACTATTCTCTGACTAGGCTGCACATTAATTTGGAGTCTGTCAAGGCTCTCTTTCAAGTCTGTGGAGATGCTGCATCTCGTCTGCAATCTATAGGGTTTAAATGTTCTTTGGTTAGCATCCAGGATTTTTATCTGAAATAAATGGAATAATTTATTATGCTTAGAGAGAGGCAAATAGCATAACCGAACACAATGTTCTTGTAGTATATAATAATGAACTCCATAAGGATGCTAAAACAAACTGTAGCCCTTTGAAAACCATGCTGCTTAACCCGGGACAATTTCATGCAGGCAAAACCGTGAACTTTTCTCAAAGGGGTGTTGCACTGGCCCTTGATTTCAGTCAGGAGCACTGGGGCTGTCCACCCACTTCTACCCTTTTTATAGGAAACAAACCAACAAACAGCTGTCTTATCTTCTGCTTTCACTTCTACTCTGAACTTTCTCATCCCTGACTGTACTTTTCTTGTAAGGTTTCCAAAAGTACACCAGGGGTAAAAGCAGCTATCAAAAGCAAAAGCTTCCAAAAAACACCAGCCGATCATGGCTCCTGCTAGAAGGGAGGTACCGCTGCAGGAACACACTCAATGAGACTGGGGTGGGATTGCAATCCCCTAAATGAATCCCTGTTCACACACAGTGATTTCTAGTGGTTGGTTAATTCATCTGCCCACCCCTGATTCCCAGCCGAGTCACCTCCAGCTTGATCTAAGGAACTGGCTTTTCAGCTCCTTTTAAAGCATGTGGCCAGGGCTTTATTTATAATCAATCAACGCCTGGCCACATCCCACACTTATCCAATTAGAAGGATTCTAACCCCCCCCCCCAAGAGCAAAAACCTTCAATAAATGTAGTTAGAAAATTAAAAAGAAACAAAAATGACTCTTTACATGTGCATTTGCAATCACTGATCAGCCTGTCTGTAACCACTTCTGTTACTGTCTGGAAGGTTTAGTCTGGATGCGTCTGCCATGAACAGCGATGGGGAGCAAGGAGACACAGACCCATCTCAGCTGACCGAGTCCTTCACCTTCCCAGAGGGAGGCCCGGCGGGACTGAGCAATACTGCAGGAGAAAGGGAAGAGAAAAATCCCCCGCAGGAGTGTCCCAACCCCAAACCAAAGGATGGATCGGTATTAATTAAACTAGGATTCTCATTCGCCCGTGTTAAGAATTACAATGCAATGGCAAATGGCACACCATTGATATAGTGATACGATTATAACACCACCCTAGCAGGGGTACAAATATCGCACGGTAGTCCCGATGCTGTAGCACAGTGCACTTTGGTTTAAAATCCATCCAGTGTCGCCCCTGTGGTTCCATTCTAACAACAGCTCACACTATCGCAGCTGCCCTTGTGTTACCAAATGATTTAGTTGTAACACTTCTGTATGCATAGAAGTGCTGTGATTTCTCAAGCAGCTTTTCGGACTTCCCAATCAATTGATTTGTGTCAGTTCATTAGAGCAGGTCTCTGTTTGGATTAAGATTCCAGCCTTGGTGCCAGCGCTTGAGACGTCTTGAAAGGAGGAGCGCAGTTCTTTATCGGAGCGGCTGCTGTGCACACTGTGCCAAAGAAAGCGCCCACTGTCTGGTGTCTCAAGTTTTATTAGAGGAACATTTTTTTTTTAGGTCTGGAGAGCACAGGGCCAAAGCTGCACAAGTCATTTTAATTTTTTTTCTATAATAAAGTTGTCACAGAGGTTGCATAGAGTTTGGAAAAGTAAACATATGGCTCTCTGTGAAGACATTGATTCATGATATCCAAATGTTAGTCACAAGTTAAAATCGGCACGTGTTTTTTTTTTTTTTACTCAGCCTCGTCACCCTTAACTATACTTTTGGAGTGGTATTGATTACAGTGCAGCTGCTTATGTGCAGTTATTTCATTACATTTTGGAAGGTTTTTACAGATTGGTAACAGCACTGTAATTACATGTGCTGTTGTGTTGTTACAATGCAATTACAGTGTAATTGGAGTAACTATGGTTCTTGTGCCAATTGGGATTTTCTACATGTTCAACAGATTTACAGAGACAATTAAAATACAAGCTTTATGTGCAAACCAAAAAAATTAACTGTGTGCAGTGTGAAAACCAGAACATTTTTGAAATCAGAACATTTTCTAAAGCACTAGATTTATATATATATATATATATATATATATATATATATATATATATATATATATATATATATATATATATATATATATTAGCTCACAGAGCCAGCTGCCCAATATTTCGATATGTTGTACATATGTTTGTGTTTGAATCAAAACATTAGAGTACAGTGGCTTGCGAAAGTATTGACCTCTCTTGGCATTTTTCCTATTTTGTTGCCTTACAACCTGGAATTAAAATTGATTTTTTGGGGGTTTGTATCATTTGATTTACACAACATGCCTACCACTTTGAAGATGCAAAATATTTTTTATTTACAAAAAAACAGAAAACTTGAGCGTGCATAAGTATTCACCCCCCCCCCCCAAAGTCAATACTTTGTAGAGCCACCTTTTGCAGCAATTACAGCTGCAAGTCTCTTGGGGTATGTATCTACAAGCTTGGCACATCTAGCCACTGGGATTTTTGCCCATTCTTCAAGGCAAAACTGCTCCAGCTCCTTCAAGTTGGATGGGTTCCGCTGGTGTACAGCAATCTTTAAGTCATACCACAGATTCTCAATTGGATTGAGGTCTGGGCTTTGACTAGGCCATTCCAAGACATTTAAATGTTTCCTCTTAAACCACTTGAGTGTTGCTTTAGCAGTATGCTTAAGCTCCTTCAGGGTTATCTTTGGTCTCTTTGTTGCCTCTCTGATTAATGCCCTCCTTGCCTGGTCCGTGAGTTTTGGTGGGCAGCCCTCTCTTGCCAGGTTTGTTGTGGTGCCATATTCTTTCCATTTTTTAATAATGGCTTTAATGGTGCTCCGTGGGATGTTCAAAGTTTCGCATATTTTTTTATAACCCAACCCTGATCTGTACTTCTCCACAACTTTGTCCCTGACCTGTTTGGAGAGCTCCTTGGTCTTCATGGTGCCGCTTGCTTGGTGGTGCCCCTTGCTTAGTGGTGTTGCAGACTCTGGGGCCTTTCAGAACAGGTGTACATATACTGAGATCATGTGACAGATCATGTGACACTTAGATTGCACCTAGGTGGACTTTATTTAACTAATTATGTGACTTCTGAAGGTAATTGGTTGCACCAGATCTTATTTAGAGGCTTAATAGCAAAGGGGGTGAATGCATATGCACGCACCACTTTTCCGATATTTATTTTGTAGAATTTTTTGAAACAAGTTATTTTTTTCATTTCACTTCACCAATTTGGACTATTTTGTGTATGTCCATTACATGAAATCCAAATAAAAATCCATTTTAATTCCAGGTTGTACGGCAACAAAATAGGAAAAATGCCAAGAGGGTCAATACTTTCTCAAGCCACTGTATTTACAGATGTTTGACGGCATGACAACTACTTGTTATTGTTTGTGTGTGTGTGTGTTTAGGACCTGGAAGACAATAGCAAAAGGCTCAGGTCAAAGTCTGTGGTGCTTTTGTCAGAAAGAGTTGGCTCGGCCCGCCTGTCTCGAAGTCTAGAGGATTGGTATCCAGCTCCTGAAGGTCAGTGTTAACTGACTTTCTTGAATGGAATTCTTTATTTTGTAACCTCTGAGTGTATGGATGTACTTCTCCCAGCAACACTGGGAAGCAATGATTGATTTTTTCTTTTGAGAAACATCTATAATAAAATGATGGGCTTTTATATTGGTTTAAAATAATGCTTTCATAACCCCAATTAACTTTTTTTTTGGAACAGAACAAAAACCCAGAGAGGAAAGTGAAAAGTCTCCCGAAGAGCAGTGCCGCATGTGCGTATTGTCCGAGTGTGGGGTCTACACTTACAATAAGGGCATGCCAGCCTGGAATCCAGTGTGTTCTAGTGGTACAGGATTATATGAAGATATTGAGGCAGGGCAGATCCTATGAGATGCAATTGTCTTTTCGAGATGACCAGTGCCCTATTTAGCCAGCACTGGTGTTAAAAGATGTAACCTCTCAGGACAGGCAGACCCCAGCATTTCACCCCAGTTTCTCGAGGTCTATAACGTCCAGGATGTGGACAGGACCTTGGTTCAACATCTCACCTGATGGACGTAGTAGTTAATTGCCCTCAATCCTGATGCTGGATGCTGGTTGAACTCAGGGACCAGAGACTGCCCCCTCCCAGAGCCGTCAACACCAGCACCTGCTTTTCCAAAGAGGTCCCCCAATCCAAGTTCAGTCTAGGCCAACCAAACGAGCCCAGACTCATACAGCTGCAGCATAGTCTTTAGAAAGGACAGGTTTACAGTATGCTGTGGATGTATGTGATCATTATCACCTGCCGAACACTTAGCTTCATTGTATCATTTGTTTTAGGCTGATGGTAAACCAGGTGTTGCAAGAACTAAAGCATTACCACGGGTAAGTAGCCAAGCAGCTTGTTGCGTTACCACCAGCAGTGGCCCCTTCACACCAGTCTGTGCAGTTGCTCGCGTCAGCATGCCACTGTGTGTCACGGTGGCTGTCTGATGTCTCTCTTTTCTGTAGAGCAAAGCAGAGGCAGGAGACAGAAGGAAAAGCATCATCTTCACAAAACCTGACCTGGTATGAATTTCTCTCTAATGCGTAAGTGGTTTGTTGCATTATATTTGTTTGGATTTTTTTTAAATAAGAGCCAATATTAAAAAATCTTATAACAATACATTTCTTGAGGTGGTAATTAATAACTAACGTATATACACAGACAAAAAAAAAAAATCTGCACAGTTTTGTAAGTTCCCACTGATTAGAATGATTGCTTGCAAAATAATCAATTTTTATTCTGCAATGAATCTAGAAATAACAAAGAACTCACTGACTCAAGTAAAATATTATGAATTGCGAATTCCAAAACTAGGTACAGGCTTTATAGTGTAAATCTGGCCCATAGTTTACCTTGCTGTTCCTTTTCACAGAAATAAAAAACAAACCAAACCCTAAAACTGCTGAGGCAGAGTGAATTCCTTCTGGACGGCTGCGTTGTGTTATTGCATGTGTGGTACAGTGTGTGCCTGGCACTCCTGCCAGCCAATCTCACCCCACCTGCTCTTTTATATCATCAGAAACGAAGAAGAGGACAAGACAGACAAAGTGGAGAAAGGAACCAAAGTGAAACGGAGGCTGAGTTCTCTGAGGAGCAGAGTAGCAGGCTCCTTCCAGAAAGACAAGGTAGGTGACAAGCCAGAAATCACCTCCCTGGAGGCTGCAGTCATGGGCTGGTGGCATCGCCTGACATCCACAATTCCAAACCGCTCTATCAGAATTCTGCTAGATTTAGTTTCCTAAGGGTTAACCATTGAGACCTGCTGTCCTGCAAACCTCCACCTGACCCTGAACATGCTTGTTATTACCCATCTGATAAATGTTAATACTCTCAGATACTGAGGATGCCCACCTTTCTGGTTAACTGAAATCTTCTCCCACCCAGGGGTTTCACAGCCATTATGATCTGATTTCAGATCAGGTCAACTGGATTTGGGAATGAAAAAATTGTTTAGCCAGCAACCTGCATTGAGGTTTATTGTTGTTATCTCTAGTTCTACTTAATGTTGAGTAGAGATGGTTTGCTTTTTTACTGCACATCACTGGGAGGGAGCCTGTTTGAACCGTTGACTGCGCTAATGCTAAACGACAGGGTGCCCTGTGATGTAAGTCAAGATCGTAAACATCATCTATCAATCTGATCATGATGTTCTGTGTTAAACCGGACTGATAAACCTTCTTGACTATCTGCACCACACATCAAAATGATCTGAATCTGTTCCTCTTTAAAGACAGTGCACACCTGATAGAAACGATTAACAATTATGCCTGTGACTAATAGGATACCCTGTATATTACATCGAACTACACAACTACCTGCAGTACTTTGTACTGAATAGCATTTGAAATAATGTTGTCGTAGTAATGTATTTTTTTCCTTTTCTTTCAGGGTAAGAATCGAGAAAAAGAGCAGCAAAAAGAAAAAGAAAAGGAAAGGGAGAAAGAGAAGGAAAAAGAACCAAAAGAAAAGATGCAACTGAGAAATGGGCACCAGCTGGTGCCGGGCACATTCTCCAGCTGTACCACTTGCACGTTGTGTGGCAAAACACTGCTGAGAAAGCCTGGGCTGCAGTGCATGAGTGAGTACCACCAGCGCATGGCTTCCACACAGCTCAGAACATTCACATCACTGAACCTTAGAGCTCAGTGACACCCTTCATTGCACTGTGCTGTGTGTCAGTGTGCAGGGCTCAGGGCACTGCAGTAATGCAGGCAGATTATGATTCGGTGCCCATTGCATACCTAAACATGTTCTGTTTAGCTCTTCCTCACGCTAACATGCTGGCTAGGATAGATGAGCAGCTCAGCTCACTCAGAATGTACTAATGCATGCTCACGGTGCACCAGGAGTTTCCTGTTTTACTATTAACACCTGGTCACAGCTTTAGAACAGTAGCTAATCTCACAGATACCAGACGAGTTTCTCTGCATGCCTCTGCCAGCTCAGAAGTGAGTGTGCGGTCCGACGGGTCAAATTTTAATGAATGCTAGATATTTCTGAAAACATGCACTTTGAAATGTTTTAATTGCACCTTTTGGTTCTCTTATCTTGACCCGATGAAAATAGGGTTGGTATAAAATAAGGTCAGTGACTTTTATTTATTTTCAGTGGTTTACATGTTTGCATAAAGGGGATAAATAAAAACTTCGGAGCTTGGTCATTTAAGACCACATTTTCAGTGCTGGGGTGGGTAAAATAGACAGAGTCTAATTAAATGTAATACCTATTACATTGTGTGCATATCTTAAAAGGGGAAGTAAATGTAGCCAATGATATTAATAATATTCTGTTTGATTCCCCTGTGTACAGCAGTGAAGCATCATGCTATCAGAATATAAAAGTCTAATTGTGTAATTGAAATGATTAGACAACAGCCAAAGAGGAAAAGCCAGCCAACTTCCTTAAGTGTGTGCTACTTCTTGTAATTCATGAACTGTGTCTTCAAAGTCCTACCTTGTGTTGACATGGCCTGGCATAAACTTAAAAATGAAACTGGAATCAGCTACAAACAAACAAGTGGAAATTCTCAACTGTTGGGAAACTATTTTGCATTGATAGATGTGTATGCCCCTTACAAGAACATGAAACAGACAGTGGGAAAAACAGACAAATCTGACTACCGTCCTATTGATTTAAATGGGACTCTGGGGAAATTCCAGCTAAAAACAGAACTACACGCTGGAAAAAACGTTGCACAGGGGTCCTGATACTGTGTAGCACACACTGTGCTAAATTCTCTGGTAAAGCATAGCTAAGCATTGTAAAGCCCACAGCGGTATGGTAAAGCATGTTTAAAACATGACACACACATGGTAAACAATGTTATGTGTTTAGTATAACCATGGCAACGCTGCAACATTCCTGTGGTAAACGTACATGCTGACTGAGAATGCACTCTGGGATAGAAAGAAATAACATTAGATTATTATCATTGCCCATCAATTAGTTTGGTGAGCTGTAAAAAGACACTATTATAGAGTCAGAGACCCGTGATTAACGTTTCCACCACTTAACTAAGTGTGTGCATAATTATTATAATGGGTGGTTTATTTAATTTTTATAAAAACATAATTTAACTGTAGATCAGGCTGATATTCCCGGTGCCGATTTTCAACTGATTGATCCCAGATTAAGTGGCCCAGTTAGTTACCAGTTCTACCGTGCCAATGGAAAACGAATTACTGCCACACTATAGTGAACTGTCAGAGAGAGTCTTCGTAGGATGATTTCATAGAGACATCAAAGGACATGCAGCGCAGGTTGGTTCATAGGCTGTCATCAGCCATTAGGAGTTGCTAGCAGTCTAAGATTTTGAAATCCTGTTTCATTAATTAGCACCAGTGGTGTTTTAACTGCACCCTGATCATTGTCTACTCCAACTTTCCAATAGGCTTTCTTGACTTCTCTGCAGGTTTAATGCCACAGTGCTGTAATGTTGGTCTGCAGGCATAAGAGCCAGCCTTTTTGGCTAAAAGAGCCACACCAATTACCAAAGAGTTCTTATAAAGCTATACAAACAGTAACACCTGCACTGGGACACAACTTCAGCAGCTTTCTGCTCATTACTTGCATTTCAGAGTGACTCAGGTATCACAAGAAAAGTGACCATTTGGATGATCCAACCTGTCAGTAAGTTTTAAACCCTGTTTCATGCGTCTCACTGCACACTGAACTACTCAGTAAAGCAGAGTGGCAGAATATCTCTCTAGCACACAGGACTCCAATAGGGGCAGACCGATAGCACTGCACATCCAGAGGCATCTCAAAGAGAAGGGAATGGACTAGCAACGAAAAGTTCAATGACATGATCATTGAGGGAGTGGTGGAATAGTACAGATCTAATACAGGACAGGAACAAGTGTTTTTTTAGCTGTTGCGTTGAACTGTGTAGTTCAGGTAGACTGTATAAAACAAATTCGTTTTACTGACCCAGTGACCCAAGAAACCCCATGTATTTACATAAATGCATCTATATGCAGCCCTTGATTGCATTCAGATATAATCTAAATTAAACGCTTTACCATCAACAAGTTTTTGTGTTTACAGAGCGCGTGGAGAGACAAAACCCAGGATCGCCCAGGAACAGTAATAAATCTAAGAGTCAGGCACCGATGTTTGGAAACATTATGTATGGCTGTTTAGATCTGCTTACTTATTAAACAAGTCGGGCTGATGTATTCACTTTGCCACACGCATTTGGAGGTGCTGAGCTTCAATATAACATTAAACAGTCTGGGTGCTCCACACCTTCTTCTGCAAGGGTGGCAGCCAGGAAAATTAGAGGGTGTATTTACAGAACATGACTGGAATGCACTGGTATCACATGAGTTTAAGTGCCATTATTTGCATTGTGTTTACGCATAGACAGTACAGCCTGTACTGAAGCTACCCTGTCTATATTGACCACTCTGATGCACCACAGAAACCATATAGATGCACTTGAGTAATCTGACAAAATGAATACTACAGTACAGTAGCTGTAGCTGCTATCGCAGACTACCATGAAGTGTTACTCATTTAAGGCAGGAAGTTGAAATAACAGTAGTTTTGAAATACGTAAGCAGTCCTTGTTACAGTCCATATAATTGTGGTAGTAACTTACCCGTCGTTTAACGAGAGTAACGAGTGAGTTACCGCCTTTTCAGCAAAGGGCAGAAAAGGCCATTGAAAACTGTCATTCAATGGTTTTGCTGCCCTCTGGTGTATATCCATGTGAAGTGCAGCTGCGAAATGTCTTTTTTTTTTTTTTTTTTTTTTTTTTTTTAGTTAACTTTTTAGATTCACTTTTCCCTTGTCTTTTTGTAGTGCTTACAAACATTCAGAATGGTGAATTATAACCATTTATTCGCTGTATCAGAACCCGCCTGCGATTCCTTTTTCTTGTGGAAACCTAGTGTCCGGCTCTTTCATAGAGCTTCCTGATTTAAAATAAATCGCATGAATCTGGTCTAGTTATTGTGGTATGATCCAGCTGGGACCAACAAAGACGGGAGATTCGGATTTGTAAACGTTATTAAAAGATAAAGTGAATAAATAAATACAATTGGACAATAATGGGAGATACTGCCTCCGTAACTGGAGCTATTGCAGCGTTGAAGCCTAGATCTACTGCACTGGATTATTTTTTTTTTTTTTAATAAAACTTGCACTTATAAATGTGACATCATCTTTGTTGTTAGTTTTCATTTGAATAATGTCACGACATTACAAATGCACGCTTGTACGTGGAATGCAGTTTTGAGAGAAAGAAAAAAAAGTACCGCTGCCCCTTTAAAAGCGCATCAGCACGCTGTGGAATGTTGTGTTGTGCAGATTGCATGCTAGCGGCACTGGCTGTTCCCACAATCCCTTGTGAGAAAGGGACCCACTCCTGCAAGTATTACTGCGTGGGAATAGTTTTAACGGTGTTTTGAGACTCGTGTACCTGACGCTGCTGTTGTGAGTGGAGAAAGCGAGTAAAATTAAATTAATTTGAAGTGGCCCCGTCGCTACGCAGGCTGAAACGGCCGTGTGTGTCCTTGAGACAGAGAGGTAAGATCCCGAATAATCTCGTCATTGTAACGCCAGGCGTGTTGTTGACATGTAGGCCTCGCTGCCGTCAAGGTAGTTAAACTGTACAGGTTGCAGTGCAAAACAACAACAAAAAAAAAGTGTTTGTGAGGCTATTAACTGCAAGAGGAATGAGTCTGTCGGTGTCAGTTTGCATCGACAAACCAGCTAATTCTGGAAAAATAAGTCTAATCGTTTCACGTTTTGTTTTTCATTCTTGCCTGTTTAATAATATGTTGAGACTGAATCGACTTACCTAAGTGTTCATGTACTTTCTTGGGTGTTGTATATAACTCTTTGTTTAGTTGACGTTCGAAACACCAGCGAACTTAATAAATACCATATTTGGTCTCTAGAAAGTAATACATGAATGCATTTGAGATTTACAACTCGTACCTTAATATATAAGGACCAAGTTAATGTATTTGATTATTTGTATTGTTATGTATCGTGTTTACAGCCCAGCTACTGTGCATGCAATGTGTTGCCCTACCTTAGAAATGGAAGATTGATAAATAAACCCAAGGATTGTTTTATGTGATACCTGTCTGTAAACTTGGTGTCAGTTTATTTAAGAGACAAGTGACACTCAGATAAACACTAGCAGCCTGCATTTTGTAGATAAGATAAGGACAGTGCTTTTGCAGGCATGCTGCTTTCTGTCCACAAGGATTTACAAAAGCCCAAAGCACCTAGTACATGATATTTACCTAAGTACCAGGTCTTATTGACATTCTCATGGAAAAGGATCTGGCTTTATCTCTTGGGCTAAACATGTTTCTCCTTTCAGTAATAAGAGTTTACAGTTTGAGGACGACGTTGACTGGTTTTACATGCTAAGCGGTTGTCGCACATTGTTTTGTTCTCTGTGATATTTTAACCTATTGAGTGCCTCCTATGCTAGCTTGTCTGTTATCACTGGGACAATATCCCAGTCATGGCCTGCGCTGTAGAGGTTAGAGGAGGTTTGTTTGTGGTTCAGGAGGCTGTGTGGTCCAGTGGTTAAGGAAACAGGCTTGTTACCAGGAGGTCCCCGGTTCAAATTCAGGCTCACACACAGACTCGCTGTGTGACTCTGGGCAAGTCACTTAACCTCCTTGTGCTTTATGTTGTACGTGACTGTGGCTGATGCATAGTTTACACACCCTAGTCTCTGTAAGTCTCCTTTGGTAAAGGCGTCTGCTAAATAAACAAATAATATTCAAATTGTAGAGGGCTGTGTTAAAGTAGAAAAAGGCATGCATGCACTTGGTGAAAAAGATTTTAAATGTGTTTTTTTTTTTTTTTTAGCTTTCTAAGCTAAAATTCCATAAATTAGTTAGGACTACTTCATTGTCCTAATGATTTTCTCTAACAGTGGAAAGCAATGACAGATTGACTGGCTCAGTCTGAGTTGAAGAGGAAAATGCCCTCAGGACAATTGGGAATGGCTTACAGGCACTGACCTTCTCAGTCATGTGTTGGTGAGGCTGGTTGGCTGGCTGAGCATTAGCACGCCTGTCTCTGCAGCTCCAGCTTTTTAAAACCCAAGATACCCACAGCGCCAAGTACTTTACAGATATTTCCCTGTGTTTTGGTATGGTGGTATGTGACACTCTGAACCCAAGGTTGTGTAATTTGTGGCGTTCAATCCTCAACAGCCCTATTGTTATGCTGCAGTCTAAATACTGGAGCTGCTATGATTTTTTACCTCTGCATGTGCCAAATGTTACCATCCATCTCCACGGTGCATGTGAGTATTTTTAGTACAGTGTCTGATTAAGCATGTCAAACTATAGGAAGTTGCGGTTTCTTTGAGGTCAGTGCCCATGTCAGGTCAGCAGTTGTAGTTTATGCAAGGATATAATAGAAGTAGCAGTAGTGATAATAAAAATGAAGAATAGGCCTAATCATGAAATATGAGAGAAATGGTATCCAATGTTATTATGCAGTACAGCGGTGGATATAAGACTCCCATTGCACAACAGCTTGATCCATTCCAGATTTTGCTTCTGAGACTAACTTGAGTGTATAGGTTGCAGTCTCCAGTGTGCATAGCTCCCTCCTCAGTAAATCATGGAATGGATTGAACTGCATGCAATGGGACTCTTATTTCCATCTATTTCAATTATTCTGGCACCTTGTTTTCTGAACTGTGCAGTTCTGGAGGTTATTTATGTCCTTCTAAAGCCTTTTTTGGCTTTAGAGTGATGTAAGCTTGTGTCAAGGAGGTTTCAAGGGAAAAGGAGACTTGTTTCCTGCTGTTGGAAACTATTTTGGGGGGTGGGGGGGGGTAGGTAAACTATTCAGAAATGTGCAGCAGAGATGGAAATAAGATTGCACAGCAGTGTGATCCATTCCTGGTTTTACTGTAAGTTTAACAAGACACAGCTGAGCTTGTTACCTATACACTGTGGTTAATCAAGCTCCTAGTAAAACCTGGAATGGGTGAAGCTGCTATGCAGTCAAAGTCTTATCTCCATCCCTGTGTAGGAAACGGAGACCAGTAAATTATGTTTTTGGTGTAAAATCGAACATGATAGCGTGAGGCACTGCAGCATTAATGACCCATTGTAAAATTAGGTAGAAGTTTGGAGACCATACATTAACTCTTCCTGTTATTAAATAGGGTTTGTCCTTGAGGATATGCTCAAACTTTCATCAAAACCAGCGAATTGCTGCAGCTTTATATTTATTAGCTGTTAACGTACATAACATTTCTCTGTTCTCCATTTAAAGCAAAGTGTATATGCAATCTCCTAAGCGTGTCAGACACTTGAAAGAAATGCAATGCTAAACCACTCGACCATGAAAAAGTGCTCAATTAAAATGTAAACTACTCCCCCGCCCCCGGTCTATTTGTGCGGTTAAGTCATTTCCAGTTTGCAGAGTCATTTTAAAAATGAATGTTATTTTTAAAGTGTGATAATGGCTAGATGGTAGTTTGACCATCTAATGCTTTTTAAAGGTAGTGAATGTTTAAGTGCTTTAGTAATTTTTTTTCATTATGAATTTTAGATTGTATTGTAGATTATCAATGCCTTTGAGACAAATGGCACCACAACAAAGCAGTGTGTGAACTCCTTCACTGGTTTTTAACATAACTCTGTGTGTGCGTTCCACTGTCGGTGCTGTGCCGTTTTTGTAGGCTTCTTTATTGTGGCCTGTGTCAAAGTTAATCACAGAAGCATGCTGAAACCTGAGCAAATGATTTAATTTCAAAGGAGGGGCTAATTGTGTGGGAGAAGAAAAACATGATTTTCTTGCCTTCTTTACCTCCATGACTAAGCTGCTGATAAGTTTAGGTATTGCGTTTTGGCTGCAATGTAACACTGTGCTCTACCATGCCTGAAGGAGGTACGGGAGCAGAATTCAGTCTGTAAGCATTGCAAGCTTTAAGAAAGCATGCATGCATGCATGCATGTTCTTTCCAATGTGCGAAATAGACAAACTTAAAACACATTGAATTATTTTATTTTATGTTTTTTTGTTTGGCTTGCAGGTTTCATTAAGACAGAGCAACTCTTTCTTTGCTGTCACCTTTTGAAAAATAAATCAAATGTAATCTGAGTTCTGCATGCAAGCTTAAGACGACTGTCAAAGCTAACACGAGATGTCAAGTATAAATTAAAAACTGCTGTATATTTCTCGCTGTTCATCAAGTAATGTTGCACTGTTATTTGTTGTTGTTGAAACTGGAGTGGAACTGGATTTTCAGGATCCGAACTAGAACCCGGGTCAATGCAGTTCAGGCACTGATCCAGTAGCACCAATATTGCTCTACCTTCCCTAATGTGGCATTGTGTAGTCTAATTGCTAATAGGTGTCTGAAACGAGCTTTGAGTATTTCAATTTAATCAGAATGAAGGATTTGATTCGAACTCGGTGTGCTATACAGAGATTGAGGTGAATGCAAAATCCTGGCAGGTATTATCCAGGTTTATTGTCGCTCGCTGTTTTGATCCACAGTGTTAACCGGGGTCAGTAGTTCATCCTAGCTTTAGGATGACCTTTGGAGGCCTCCTGAATTAAATTGGGTGGTAACACATTCTCAACGGCCCTTTTAATCCACATTTTGCCCATTTGAAATATCACTTCACTTTAGATTCAGTTTAGGAACTGTTGTTAATAGCACAGTTTTTAAATTTTTTTTTTTCTTCTCCACACAATGACCCACAGTTTACACGTTACCTTGCATTTGCACTGGGAGTCTATTTGAGTTGAGTATATTGTTAGGTGAAACTGTACACAAGCTACTGTAAGCAGGTATTCATGTGTTTTATTATTCTCTTCCACAGGGAGTCGCATAAACCACAGTGGGGATATAGGTTTGCTGGGAAATCAGACAAAACACTAATTGCATGCTTGTTTGTTGCCGTTTTAATCACGTGAACCTTATTCAGCAGTGCAGGCAATAATGAGCAACACATCACAAGAACACATTACAGTAACAGGAGACATCTGCATCTTCCTCATTGTAAAGAAAAAAAAACCTCTAGATTATGATTTTTGCAGAATCTTAGTTTATCACATTCTCTGCGTTAGAAGTCACATTACTGAAACTGCTCAAAGTCACATTACTGTGTTTTAAGGGATCTTTGCTCTGTGGTTACTATAGCTTCCAGTTTTAATGTACTTGTCCTGCCACAATGTCACTGTACATAGAAGCCTTTTCAGCAAAAGCCCTGAGGACTAATTCCTGGGAAGGCTGACATTTTAAGTGATCTACTAGCTTTTTAAGACCTGCTCAAATTATGCATGTTTTTTTCTTTGCATTAAGCAGACAGTAGCTGAAGAAATGTGAAGGTGGTTTTTAGAAGTAAAGCAGGGAACAGTTAATCTTCCTCTATAAAACAGACTGATGTAAAGATATTTTGTGTAAAAGTACTGTAGTTTCCAATTTGTGTTCTGGAATTTGACTGAATGCTTCAGTAGTTCTACCATTCAGATGTTCTGAGCAGTGGAAGTTGATATTTTTTTTTTCATTCATTTTTCTAAGAAATCGCCTGCTTGACACGTGCTCTTATGCAAGACCTGCCCTGTAGAGAGAACCCTTTAGAAGAAAAACTAGAATTAAAAGTGAAGCCTGTGTTCTTTCTGTTGCTTTCCCAGACTGTGGCGTGAATGTCCACAAGAGTTGCAAGAACCTGCTGGGTGAATGTAGCAGCGGTAAACTCAAGGTAGGCATGCAACTATTGCACTTCTCTGTCAGTTTGGGATTTGCTTTCAGCTGTTTGTTGGAAACATGCTAAAACAACATTGCTAATGGAAGCGCAAGTTATCGACATTGCAAATTTGAAGCATGTGCCAATAGACATTTTGTAATCATGTTACAATCAAGAGTAGGTTAATCATAAATGTTTGCTGTGCTGAAGGGAAAACGTAAGAACCAGCTGATGTGGTTGTTCAATGCTAGGTAGGAGGCTGCATGAAAAGATAAGAGCTGGTGTTTGCTAACACTAGTATTGTAGATGACACCCCCTTATGCTGTGGGATAGTGTGCTGTTAGGTATTACAGTCCAGACCAAGCATTTTTTGGGGCACAGCCTGTTTATCTAGGGCTGCAGATCAACGTTTGATAAATAAACTTTGAACCTTTTCAATGTTCAAAATGCGGTGCTCCACCCTGTATAACCCTGTAGTGGGGAGCCATAGTTACAAGACCGTGCTATTTGTGTTCCGCCTTATAACGAGTATGGAAGGGCTACTGCAATGACATTATGGAGCAAATGGTAGCCACAACCCTACCGTGTTATCACCGATTCTGCACTGTAACAAGGCGCGTTATAACGGGTGAGCACTGTATTACTTTTCTATTAAAGAAGTACATTTGACATATGTATGATTCCATTTTGATATACATAGTCTGTCTCAACAGATCAAATGCTATTAATGTTGTTATTTCTCCTCAGAGAAACCAGACTCCTGGGTCTCCACAGAGCACAGGACACAATCAAGGTAAGTGCACTGTGAAAATACAAAGGGTTGTGTGAGGGGTGCAGTCACATAAACTACTGGCAGGACAGTAGGAATCTTGCACACCTGATGCACCTGATCACAAACTCATTTGTAAGGGTTATTGAAACAGCAGACATGATTTTAGCTGGGAAGACTGCATGTTTCTGCAAGTCAGCATTCATCTCTGTGTTTGTGTGTGAAACCCTGATGCTTTATTGCAAGCCTTTGTGTTTTAATGCTTTCTCCCGGTTCTGTTTAATATTAAGTTTGCTGATTTGGTGTGTAACTTGAGTGGTTAGGTAATTATGATTGCCATCTCCAGTTATACAACAGCACAGTTTATCGGGGCGGTTCTTTTGTGTTATGCAGTCGGACAGCAGCTGCAGTTTCTACGCAGGTTCCTGTTTTTGTTTTGTTTTAGAAGGTTCTGGGGAAATAGGTCGGTGAGGATGGATCAATTTGCACATGGAAGTTCGAAGCTGCTAGACAGAACTGCAAGTGCATTCTGGGAGGTGATATAATTGACAGGTTGTTAAAAGCAATGTGATCAAAGGTTTCGTGGGTTAGAACAGTCTTTGCTAGAAAAGGGACTTTTTTTGTATAATTATCTTTTAAACATTTTGGTTAGATCACTTAATAATTTACTTATTATCCAGACACTCTTCATTTATTTTTCTCATGTCCCGAGGTAGCCAATTTGAACATACGTCTTTTATTTTCAGTCTACTTGGAATCTAGACAATGCAAAGTACTGTAAATTGAAATGATAGACTTTTTTCACTATTAAGTTAACTATTAAAATAGGATAACTTTGCTGATATTACTGTTTTATTTACTGTCAAATCTTACACTCCACAATAGAACACATGATATAAAGTGAGAACTAATCATGAGCCAAGTTACTTCCAGCCCGGATATGCCAACAGATTCATTACTTGAGCTGCAATTAGGATGGGTTGGTAAACTCTGCATGTTTCAGATGATGATAAAAAAAAGGTCAGCTCTTCAGGACAGGTGCTGCATTATTTCTGAACAGCGACTGAACAATAGTTAAGGTATAAAACCTGAGAAAACATATACGAGTCCCATGTGAGCTTTAGGTCAGCCTTTCCTGTGAAGCATTGAAGCTGTTTCCTGCCGCAAGGCTAGAGGGAGCTGCCAGTGTTGAGCGTTTTTATATCTAATCCCTCATTTATTACCGGTACTTTCCAAGAAAAATTGACAAATAATTGGCATGAGAAGAGAGGGATTAAAAAAAAGTAGCTGGTGAGATCATTAGTTTCAAATAAGTACTGCAAGGGCTGGTATTTTTCAATTTTTTGGCTGAAAAAAATAAGAAAATCCATTTGGGATTCTTGTTTGCCAGCTGGAACAGTAATATCGCCAGCAAATAGTACAATGTCAGAGGCTGGCGTGTAGTTGTAGGATTCACGAACCTAGATCAGATGTCGTTTTCATTTAAAAATGAACCGTCACTTCCGCATCTTCCAAACCATTAGCATTGTTCTCGTAGGAGGCACGCTAGGGGTTATTGCACGTTTGCTGTGTAAAAAGCAGTTTTATGGTATTTGTAAAAGGAGAAAGAAAACTCATCAGGCAGCTGCCAGGTTATACTTTGGCTTGAACCAGTTTATTTTGTAGGCTGGCAAATACATTATTCAAATAAGTTACTCTTAACATTGTATCCCTATCTAATCTACCTGTCTATGTCTCTCTCCATCTATCTTTAACTTATTATTAATAAAGAATATTAGACCCTTTTAAACCAAGGCTATGACTTGCCGGAGTTTGTTCACATGCCAATTTTAATTCACTATCCAAAACTCTTTTTGCTTTTAACAAGTCTCCTGTGCGGTCAGCTGTCATATAAACCAAATTTAATTGGTCAGACTGATCCACAACAGGGTGTAGAATTGTCTGAGAAATACTGATTAAACCCTATTTGGTTTCCCCATGGTGCAGACTGCCTGTAGGTCAGCTTCAATGTGTAGCAAATTGATATAGGATTGAAGTTCAGACTGTTTATCAATTTTTCACTCCTGGTACCTGCTATGAGGGCAAACCTGCCCCCTTTCCATTTCTCCTGTAAAGAAAGGAAAAATAACCTCAGCATTATAAATCTAACACACAACAAACTTAAGTTGCAGAGGGGAGCGTTTTATTGTTTGAGTTAGTTTCTTCTTGCTAGTTCTTAAAAACTTTTTACAGATTGTTTTGTTTCAAAGAAAGATTGTCCTACTTAACAAATAAAGAAAAAAAAAAGTTAGTTTAGCCGTGGGGTGAACTCCAGGTTTTAATGGATGTGTTTAATATGCAGGAGCATGTGGACATATAAACGGACAAATTTCAATATTTTTATTGATTTATACTGTCCATCTACTTTAGGAGTGTGGGGAATGCTCACAACCTCATAACTAAGGCTGGATTTTTGTCACCTTAAGATTTGTGTGTATCTATTGCTGTGTAATATGTAGTTCCTCGTGAAAATTCACATTTCTGAAAGAATAGTGTGAAAATACATATTTTTCTATCACTTAAAAATAAGTGCAGCAAGCATTTGCCTTATTCACTACCTGTTACACTGCATTTAGGAATCTGGCAGCCGGTTTAGTTCTTGAACACCCTGCATAGGGCTACACGATTTCTTTAAAACTCCTTCAACGAGAAAGACAGCAGCGGCATCAAAGTACGGAAATATTTCTGCTAAAGATCGCACCATACAAGAAGGGGACATTTCACGTGTCTGTTGTTATATTTATTATTTAGGTTTTTATTTTTCGATAATTCACTGATGGTGAAAAGGTGGGCATAAAAAATGTAATTTTACAATGTAGCATTTATATTTTTAGGAACATTTTTTGTATAATAACCTAGAGCAAAGAACCAAATTTGAATGCAACATGCTATTTTTTCTGCTTTTAATAAATATTATGTTTAGTGGTTAAGTGTCCTGGAATACTATGAAATAAGCTTTTTTTTTTTTTACTGTGAAACAGTACAGCCCTACTGATTACTACAACTGAGTATGCTGATCATTTTAAATCTATTAATAATCTATTAAATTAACAGTGCCGTTTTGTGCTGAACTTGTCCAAAATACAGACATCATTGATCGTGCTGTTTTCATTGTAAAAAGTAATGCCTATCTTAATTGTAGCACAGCATGACACTCTGTGTGTTTGCCACACTCCCTAGAGGACTCATCTGCAGTAATGAAGGGGCAGCATGCATCGTGTTCTCACCTCAGTGGAGATGAGACAGCCTCCATTTCCAGAAGGTTCGAAAGCCACTGATAAAATCCTGAGCCCTAATTCAGATTCGCAATTTCGTTGCAAGCTCAGCCTCCCTCTCTGGAGCACAAGCTGGCTTTAGCAATGTGTGCAAAGTGCAAAGACAATGATGAGAAAAAAAGAGGTTTATCCAAGCAGCCCAGGCTCTACTGCGGAACAGTCTTCAAAGAACTGAACAAGAGGCTTTTCATTCGGAACGAGCTCCTCACCTCCAGGATCCGGGAAGCGTTCAACAGGGAGAGGATGAGGGATTTGAAGGCTATGTTTCCGATGAGCTCCCCTGGTGTCTTGCTCTCTGACAATTTCCTTTTCTCTGTAGCCGGCTCGTTTCTGAAGGAACAGCCCCGGAGTGCCTTCTCGGGTCCTGATGGCTCCTGTGCTTCCTCGCGCAGTCCAGGCATGACCATCACACAACGGGGAAGCAACGCTCAGCCCACAACCAGCACCGCTGCCACCCACGCCAATACATACAGGTCAGTATCTGGGTAAAGGGGTGTGGTCAAAGGCGGCCAATTCAGTACATTTGATACTGAATCCGCCTGCAAACTTGAATTCACTGTATTGTTTCTGTAAATGATAAAAGGTGGAAAGAAGTTTTTTGTTTTAAACTTTATACCTTGCAGCGTCAAACTAGGGTGCATTCTGACTCCACAAGGCTAGAGAACATGCATGTGTATATATAAAGAGTTAATTAAGGTTCAGTGGGTTGTTCAGTAAAGGAAAACTGATGGTGCTGACTGCAGTGGTTTACTCTTGCTTGTCTTGCAGATCAATCACAGGAGAGATGGAAGAGATAGATGGGTTTATAAAACTAAAGCAACAGTCAGAAGATGCTGTCTCGCTGGCTCCGTCCACAGCGGAGTCCATTGTAATCGAAGGTGAGCAGTGTACTGACTGAAATCAATATGTATGGTGTATGCTTTTGTGCGCAATGCAAATAAGATTGTTTTATATTATTCCATGTCTCAAACATTACTAGGCTCCCCTGAAGATTTGAGCTACAGTTTATCAGTTGCCATACTGTGTTATATAATATGAATACGCTGTTGCTAGAATGAGTACAGTGATTCCTTCATGTTTATAGTTTCTGGTGTTAATCTGTGAACGTAGTGTGCAGATTTTATGCAGTGAACGTATTTCTCTGTTACCTTCTCTGACTAATAATGAATTAGCAGATAAATGATCATTGCTAAAACATCATGGATAATGTCACAATGACTGTTTATACCCCCCATCCCTAACCTGTATAAAATATATTTGCTTCTCTACAGATGCACAGTATGCATCTCTCAGGGGGGAGCTGGAAGTAGATGCCCAGGACATTGAAGCAGAATCATGGAGTCTGGCTGTCGACCCCGTGTACTTAAAGAAACACCAGAAGGAGGCGGTGAAGAGACAAGATGTTATACATGGTAATCTGTGTCTCTTGTACAAAAAAATAGACTGTGCTATGCAGACTTCATGACAGTTACTGTGAAACAGAAAACAGGATATTCTGTATTTATTGCCATGATTGTCTGTAATGGTTCCCTGCTTGTGTGAAAAGTTCAGCCATGTCTACTATTTATCTTCTTTTCACTAGCGCATAAAGCATGTCATTTTGTGATCCAGCTGGCACAATAACAACCATTTCCTCCTCCTAATTAGGAACTTGTTATCTTAGCAGGATTTTGACAGCTTTTTAATCTCTTCGCAGTCATGATTTCAGTTCATTTTTAATCTTTCAGAGCCTTCTCACTAATGGCCCCATGTGCTGTCTGCCAGGCACCCATGATTGATTTATTACAGGGGCATGCCATGTTAAAAGTGAGCAAAGTGAAGTAAAACACAATCCTTTATTATTGAAGATACACTTAGCTTTGCAAAGATGGGAGGTGGTACTAGTTTGCCGAGCTGGCATGATTTATTTCCGGACTCCCCTCTAGAGATGCAGGAAGGCCTTAATAGTTTAGTTTAGGCACATTGTCTAGGTAACAAGCACAGGTGTGTCTTATTAAACGCCCAAGTAGAATCAGCAATGTACCTTCAGCAGAAAGGTCAACCAACCCTGTTAAGGCCATGTTGCATTGGTGCCTTGACTGGCCTTAACAATAAGGTTTCACTGTATTATAAAAACAGGTTTCTTTCCCATTCTGTGCAGGGATAGAAATAAGACTCCTAGCATAGCAGTTTTACCCATTCCAGGTTTTACTACGAGTTTGCTTAGTCGCAGTGTATAGGTAAACTTATGGTAAAACCAGGAGATGATTAAACTGCTATGCTGTGTAAGTCCGTTTCCATCCCTGATGTGGGAAAATGAAATCTGTTGATCTGTGATTCTCGCAGAGCTGATCCAGACTGAGATGCACCACGTCCGGACGCTGAAGATCATGTTGAGCGTCTACGTGCGAGGAATCAGGGAGAACCTGCAAATGGACGACAGCAAGGTGGAAAAAATCTTCCCTTGTGTCGAGAACCTCCTGGAAATCCACAGACTGTTCTTATCTCGGCTGAAGGAAAGGCGGAAAGAATCCTTGGAGGAAGGGAGCTACCACAACTACGTCATTCACAGGATAGGTGATATCCTGGTGTCGGAGGTAAGACAGGTTTTTTAAAATGAGAAACACTCAGTGTCTGTTTTGAAGCCAAGTACTGTAAATACTATATCAGTTAGTCGTACAAGTCCAATCAAAGTCGACGTGAAGTTGGTGAGCAGCTATGGAAATAAGCATTGTACAGATACTGAGAGATGGGGAAGGAGAAAGCATGGACACACAATTCACAAAAGTTTGAATGCATAAATAAAAATAACATTCTCACTATATATTAGTCTTTTATGTCTGAAAGATTTCTTAAATAAGTATTTGTGATTTCTGCATTAGATAAAAAAAATAGTATTCTGTTTCTTTTGTAGTTTTCTGGAGAGATTGGAGAGAGAATGAAGGAGAGCTACGGGAAATTTTGCAGTCATCACAGTGAAGCCGTCACCTATTATAAAGAGCTGCTACAGAATAACAAAAAGTTCCAGAACTTGATTAGGGTAAGGAAGAGGCATCTTCCCCAGCTTTAAGACAAGATAGATGACTAAATAAAATACGTCTTTAGCCCTTTTCTGGGTGTCTGCATCTTATTTAAATAATCAAATGGTTGTCTCGGTTTGATGTATAGAACTGTGTGTGTTTTTTTTTTTTTTTCTTGCAGAAAATCAGTAACCTTTCTATAGTAAGGAGACTTGGAGTGCCGGAGTGTATCTTGTTGGTCACTCAGCGCATCACAAAGTATCCTGTATTGGTGGAAAGAATCATACAGAACACGGAAGGTAATGAAATGGGTTTTAATTTTTTTTTTAAGTGCCAGATTCACTAAGCAATCTCAAATGACTTAGTAAGAGGGTTATTCAACCAATTTTCTCATTAACTTATGTTATGCTCATTCATGTACAATGTGAAATCATTACACCAGTGGTTTCAAGAAGGAAATGTCATGCTTTCAACTACACACAGTGACAGTCCTGTGCAAGTAGGGCTTCTGTTTTTTTTTTTGCAATTTAAAGGCTTTTCGAAGGTCAAGTCTGTCGTCGCAGGGATTATTTTTCCAGTAAATCAGCCCATCTTGGAATTGTCCAGCAGTACTTTATTGTGTTGTGTTGAGGGCTATTAAAATCAAAATGACCGCGCAGCTGGGAATCCCCCTGTGCTGGGGGCGTCGTATTTGTTTGTGTTTCGTAAACCCGATTTTTATATAAAAAGGGTAACCTTTTTTTTTTTTTTTTTTTTTTTTTTTTTTTTTAAGTTGGTTCAGAAGACCACGAGGAGCTGACCCGAGCTCTGGGCCTTATTAAAGACACCATCACACAAGTCGATGCCAAAGTCAGCGACTACGAGAATAAAACTAGGCTTAAAGACATTGCCAGCAAAATGGAGCCCAAATCTTCTGGGAAATTCAAAGACGGGCGCTTATTCCGCAAGGAGGAGATACTGAATGGGAGACGACGGCTCTTACGTGAAGGAATGGTTTATTGGAAAGCTGCTTCAGGGCGTCTTAAAGGTAACTGTATACACTTATTTTTATAGAGTCCTCCTTGTCCTCAGTCATATTAACTTTCTGCAGAGTATTTATTCAGCGTTTGTCAGACGTGTCGGGTCCAATTTATTTTCACACACGCTGTTTATTTTACACGTGCTGTTTAATTTTTTTTTTGTTCAGAGTAAAACAGGTTTAAAAGGCATTGAATTGCAAAAGGACACTCTGTACTGTGTCTACAGTCAAGCCCCACCCCTTGTTCACTATATTTTTCACATACCTCTTTACAGACGTGCATACTGAAATCCTCTCCTGATCACTCATTTTATCATCAGACTCCTCAATGCGATCCAAGTCATTATTTTATTACTATAACATCTCAAAAAGCTCTGCAAATGTCTGTGATGTTCTTTGAGCGCTGGATGCAGAAGCAGCTCTCTCCTTTATGTCTGTGTTATCTCTGTAGTGCATGGAGCTATGAGAAACGCCCTTTTTTTTCAGTTTCATTTTTCTCCTATCGGTCCCACTCGGCCATTGAAAGGAGAAAAAAAAAAGACTAGAGACCTGTGCTTTAAGTCTTTTTGATGATGTCGGTCAAGGTCTGACATCGGACTGGAAAGGGAAAATTGTAATGTCGGACCTGGTCTGACACAGGAACGCAAAGGGTTAAGAAACAAGCAGAATGATATTCCTTATGCTTTTTCCTTGTCTGTTTTGTTTTAGATATTCTGGCTGTGCTGCTTACTGATGTACTTTTGTTAATACAAGAAAAGGACCAAAAATATACATTTGCTACTGTGGTAAGTGTTTAACAGTGTTTTGTAATATTATGAACTTATACATACATTCTGTCTAGTTCTTATTATCCTTTTTTAAATATCAAGTACATACTTTAGTGACCACTGCTGGATAGTAGGGGGAACTTCTGGGGGAAAAAAAGTGAAAAGGTGGGACTTTAATAGAACTTTAAAAAACAAAGTTGTAGATTTTAAATGTACTTTATTAATTGTGATTGCCACAAAAGAAACTGTGTCGCAGTTAATTTAATGCAAGTGCCCATAATGTCTCCGCAGGATAGCAAACCGTCAGTGATCTCCCTGCAGAAGCTAATTGTGCGAGAAGTGGCCCACGAGGAGAAAGCCATGTTCTTGATTTGTGCCTCCTCGGCAGAGCCAGAGATGTATGAAATTCACACTACCTCCAAAGAGGAGTGCAACACCTGGATGAACTTAATCCGCCAGGCGGCAGAAAGGTAACAAGCGGCCAGCAACTCCTCCATTACTAACGAATCGCAAATTCAGTAGAGCTGTTCATGTCAAGCACTTTACAGTCAAAGGCTGCTCGTGACATTCAAGGGAACAGTGACTATTAACTTTCAAGATTCGTTGATGTGCTTAGTGTAGGCTATTGGTTCTTCTTTAATATAGTGTAGGTTTGATTTTAATTTTCGGTGCAACTTGTTGTGATTTATTCAGGTTTCTATGAGTTGACCAATAATCCTTTTGGAAGTGTTTTTGTATTCGGTTAAGTCACACAATTCTTTTACCTTATTTATTTATTTAAGTTGTCCTGATGTAGAGGAAGGAGTTTCAAGTGACCCGGAGGAAGAACGCAGACTGGCTGAGGCACGAGCCCTTAAATTAAAAGAATTCCAAGGTACATTGTTGGGGGGGGGAACCTTTGTATTTTCACTAAGAACAGGAAAAGGTTCAAAGTTATATGTTAAATATTCATGCAAGTTAATGTTAAAAGTTGAAAAATTGTGAACATGAACTCTGTAGCCACATCTTTATGTTGTGTGTTGCAAACTCATTATACATATGAAGTTACTTAGTGTGCAAGCTGTTGGGAAAACTAAAGACCTGACTTCTCTAAACCGAACAGGTGACAAAACAAGAGGAAACAATGCACTGTGATTGTATTCTAATGTTGTTTTTTTTTTTTTTTTTTAAAACCAGTTCGCGGGACTAAAGATTTCTGTCTGTCTAAAGACCGTGCTGATTCGGACTGCACTCTTCGACGTCTAGAAGTGAACTCTAGAGTTCTCCACCCCCCACTGTTATGCAATTAAAAAGTAAAGTTGCTTGAGCTTGGGATGTACAAGAGTCCCCCCGCGCGCCGGTTTTTTGGGCCCTAGAAGAAAAAAATATATTAATATAATATATTTTTTTTTTCAACCGGTAAAATACATGTAACCCACTCTATGGGGGACGATACTGTGTGACATGACCCCCTTGAATCGTCGATTTTTTCGACCTTTTTTTTTTTGTTCATCTCCATGTAGTTGACTTTTTACATTGCCGACATAGCAGTTTGACACATTTCTGGTTTTGTTTAGATTAATTGTACCCTCTGAGATTTGTGTTGGCCAGCCCATGTTGACTTAATTCTAATAGTTAAAATAAAACAAATCCTTTTCAGCTAATTGAGTTTTGAATGTTTTATGTATACGTGTAATACCCTGCTCACTTTTAAATAGCTGTTTGAAAGTCAGCATCTTTTGAATCGTTGCTTCTCAGTTGAAAATCTTCAGAACCTGCTGATTTCCCATGGGAGGGATGTGAGCTGGCAACCTGAAGACGGGCTGGGGTCCTCGGGGTTACCACAGCGAGCAGAGACGTTCGGAGGATATGAATCCAGTCCCACCGTTATGAATAAAAGTAAGTTTGTAATGCTTGACACAATGTACAAGAAGGCTTCCTAACAACTTGAGCAAATTGTTTTTTGTTGCAACGTTCCCCTAGAAAAAAAAAATATATATATATATTTTTTTTTTCAATGGAAGACCTGGTAAATAACATGTAATTTAACATGAGCAATTGATGGCATATGGTAATATACATGATTGCCTTGACTTGAAAATTTTTCAACCTTTTTTTTGTTTTCTTCTCCATGTTAAGTGTATGTTTTAATGCTGTCATTGCTTTTCCTGCAGATGGCAGCATGAAGAAAAAGTCTTACACTGTGTCCTACACTGGGGAACACAAGCTAAGAGAAAGGAGAGGCCAGCTGACAAGCTATGACCCCGAGCTGCAGGACCTGTGGGGTGATGAAGCCGCGCAACAAAAGGTAACCAATTCCCATCATTCAGCACTTAGTACACATATTTAAAAATGCTGTCAATTCACTTATTATTACCCAGTTATATTATACAATACTATAGGCATAGCGTTTAGGTCCAGTGTTTTCAGTATGAAGTTTTAATTTATTTTATTTTCAGGCTGAAGTACCCGAAAAAAGTTGGCCTAATGTGTAGAGCCCTCCCTTTCACGAATCGGAGGTGAATTCTTGTTGCATTGCAGTAATAATTTATTACCTTTTTCGTAGCTTATTCCTTTTAATTTTATTGCCGGTGACATCATCCGAGCACAAGTATTGGTTTTCAAGTACGATTGCAACAAGTGGGTTCTCCGCACACCCCTAGCCGAAACATTTGTCACTGAATACATTGCATTTTCTTTAGTGTTTCTACATTTTAGTAATCCATACCCAATTATAGAATTTAAAAAAAGGTAATGTTACCATCCAGCAAACTGTTTATGCATTTGTATGTTCAATGACAGATCCGTAAACAGTAAACTAGATTAGATTACGTAAATGTTATATAGTGTGGAGAAATACTTGAGTCTTGAGTGAAGTACACTGCTTTTACAACTGGGATAGCAGCGGTTTGGAGTGTGTTGCAAAGGCTGTGACGTGTGTTGCAAGGATGTGGTCACCTGAACCCAGGGATTGTATTACTGCCCTGTAACCTGTTGACAAGCCAGCTGCTATTTATATTTCACCATATATACGCAAACATTTGAAAAAAATCTTGAGATATATTTATATATATATATGGTACGGTATACAGGGTGATTAGAAAGTTTACTAGATCAATTCTCTCATTTCTTTGTGATTCGGCGGCACAAACAGATCAAGGCATTATGATGGAGCGATTTGAGGGAGTGTTCTGGTTGAGGAATCATACTGTCATAAAGAACAACTGCGGTGCATACCAGTTGCAAGCCTGTCACGTATCAGGTCTGGTACGCGGACCATGGGCTGCAAACCACGGATCTAGATGTATAATAGCAGTTAGGCACTCCACATCGAGGACTTGCCAGTAATCAGCTGGTTTTGTATTGGGCCCCATTGCTTTCTATAAGTATTTGTGTTCCCTTGCATGTGCTAAAGTAGTTGACTAATCAGTATCTCCTGCTTTTTTTTTTCCCTCTAGTTTATTCAGAGTGTGCAGACCTTGTCACAACTGCTTTACAGTCTTCAGGTAATTTCCCTTCTTTTATTTCATGGTTATTGCCACTGTAACCAAACATTTAAGTCATGTCAAGCTCTAAGATAAGCCAAATGTAATTCAACTGTCCGCACAGTGTGTTTTCATTGTGACAATCTCCTTTTATGGTAGTGCTTCACTCAATCGTTGAAGGTCAGGTTTTTCATTTCAAGCAGGATTTGACCTGTGTTTTCTAATGCATGTGAAAGATGGATACTTGAAACAGTCTCTAGCTAAAGCGATTGCTCAATGCTCATTAGACGACAATACCTGGACTCTAGTTTTCATATGTAATATGTATGAATAAATATTGTCTTGGTGTGTAATTCATCAGCTTTAAACATTATTATGCATACAGCCATGGCCAGAAGTTCTGCATTACCTAGAATTTTAGGATTGAAACATCATTTAAGGAAATTAAAGCTGTATGAACTTAATTTTAGATGTTTTATTTAGCATCGTGTAATCAAAGAAACTGCAAAATGATATCACAATTGTCTACTGTTTCATTCGACTTTATGAAGCAAAATGAGCTTATTCTATAGAGTGATTTAAAACTTCGGGCCATAGCTGTAGAAGTAGACTTGTCAAAATGTTTGACCTTTTTTAAAGTAGTAATCGATATTGTTAGTTCAGTAACTTACTTAATCAGTTTATAAAAAACGAACAAAAAAAAGATATCCTTTCATTCTCTCTGTATGTCAGGCCATCATTGCACAACAAGACAGCTACATGGAGCTCCAGCGAGCGTCTCTGCCGGACCGGGACAGGCAGAACCGACTGCGGGGCAACGGGCTTCTGGAGCAGGAGAAGCAGCGCAACTTCGAGAAGCAGCGGGAAGAGATGGCCAACTTCCAGAAGCTGCAGAGCCAGCTGCGTCTGGAGCAGCAGCGCTGGGAGCGCGACCGGGAGAAGCAGCGACGGCTGGCCGAGGTGGAGGAGGAGAGGCTGAAGGAGCGCGAGGAGGAGTGCCGGCAGCTCCAGGATCGGCTCCGGAAGGAGCACGAGGAGCTGGAGAAGCAGCGGGAGAAGTACCAGCAGGACCTGGAGCGCCTGCGGGAGTCCACGCGGACCGTGGAGAAGGAGAGGGAGCGGGTGGAGCAGCAGAAGTGGAATCTGAGGAAGCTCAAGACCATGTCCTTTGCACCAGACATATCGCAGGTAAGATCCCCCGATTTTGAGAACTCAGCTGCGTCCTGCAACTGAAGTGCTGGGTAGGTATTTGGGGAGGGTTAGGTTTTTTTTTTTTTTTTTTGGAACAACCTTACCTTTTTATATGCAAGACAGCTAAATCGTGTATGTTCGCAATGTTGTATTGACAAAGTGTTGCCACTTGGAGGCACCTATTGCACAGAAATGGAAACTGGCTGGATTTTTCAAGTATTCTACTTCTGTGCTAAATGGTTACAGTATTTAATTTTTTTTTAACTCCGGAATGTGCATCATGATATAAAACACAATTTAGTCCGAATATGTATATTTTGACAGATTGCCAAAGTAGTCTGAAAAGGAATATTTGTCAAATGTTACCAGATATCTGTAAAACTTGTAAGCAGAAGATGCTTTGGTTACACCCCCCCATTGCCCAGATATGCGTCCCCTGCGGGTGTTAATCATTTTTTAATAGCTTTTTTTTTTTTTTTTTTTTTTTTTTTTTTTTTTTTTTTTTTTTTTTTTTTTTTTTTTTTTTTTCTCTAAACTGGCAATTTGACATATCATGCAGGTTGCTCCCTGTCCTCGTTTGTGATGGCGTCCAATTAAAAATAATAAAACTTGCGTTCCTGAGTTAATATGGTACGTTCTTTCATCGTCTCTTTCATTTTCAACTTGCGCTTTTCTTCAAGGCCTCTGGCTGTATCTGAATTAGGCTCTAAGTTATTTTATCTGGGAACTGGGAAAGGCAAGGTGAAAAAGATGAAACTTTACCTGTGTAGTGTTTTTAATCTATTGAAGTCGTCTAGATTTGCTTAAATAAAGACTATTAATCGAACCTATGTATGGCAGCCATGGTCAAAAGATCAGCTAAACATGACACAAATAAATTGAGGCGCGCCTCGCTCTCTCTCTTTCTCTCTCTTATATATAATATATGAGAGTGAGAGTAAATAAAAGAATAGGTAGCAGGTTTTTCTTACACTTGCAGCTCAATGGCATCAAAGGAATATAAATGCCGTGAGCTACACACTGCTAGTTAGTACAGTGTGCTTTAATAAGGGTGAGCTGGGTACTAGCAGAGTTTAACCGGTTTATCTTCTCCTCATGTACTTGTGAGACCTGTTTACTGATGGGCTGATGGATAACAAAGACTGTTCCGTGGGAAAATGCACTAAACTTTGTAATCTGAATATTGTTTATACCACTCAAACAGAAACTAGCCCAGGGAGGCAAGTTGCTGCTCACCACTTCATGCAATGGAACAATTACATTTATTTAACATTTTATGAATTAACCCCCTCCCCTTTTTCAATTGTTGTCTTTTATTCTAGCAAGTAAAATACAGCATTTAGCAAACCTTTTTACATAGCAAGCATTACACACACGACATTAGTCAGCTGCAACACTAGCAGCTCCAGGCTGTTTAGCTTTTGTGGTTGCCACAGTTCCACCCTTGTAGTTTAATACCCATATCCGTGCTGCTGTTGGTATTTTAGTGAGTTTTTTTGTTACAACAGCTTTGTACTGCAAGTAACAAGCTCTGGTGTGTCTAATTCCACCTATAATAAAGCCTGGAATACCCTAAAGGAGGCAGTGTGGACCAGTGGTTAAAGTCCAGGGCTTGTAACCAGAGGGTCACCGGTTCAAATCCCACCTCTGCCACTGACTGACTCGCTGTGTGACCCTGAGCAAGTCACTTAACCTCCTTGTGCTCTATCCTGTAGATGAGATGTTAAATCAATGTCCTGTTATAAGTGACTCTGCATATAATGCATAGTGCACAGGCTACCTCTGTAAAGTGCTTTGTAATGTTAGTCCACAATGAAAGGCGCTTTTAAAAAAAATAAAGATATTATTATTATTATTAATAAATAGCATTAGGGATGTTAGATCCTATATAATTTCCTAAACATTTAAACTACAAAATACATGTATTGGAACTTTTTTGTAACCAATTAATAAACACTGCCATGAGGATCCATCTATTATAGTTTTGGACTAACTAATGTTACTGTGCATATGGTAATCGTGTGAAGCCACCTGAGTGTTATTTTCATTCCTGCATTGTATTTCTTTACATTGGGGGGGTTAGCATTGTCATTTTGTGGGTAACATGTTTCTCCCGTTGTGTCCTTGCTGTCATCTGTAGTGGGAGCAGCAGTGATTTGGGGTTTGTTACACTGTAACATGCATCAAGCGAAGTCTTAATGGAAAATGTATTAAGATGAAAGAGATAGCAGAGTGGTTTATTCCCATGGTCGTGGTACTCATTTCTATAGTTCCAGGAAAGGACATAGCCATGGCAGCATGCTCAAATTATGCAATAAAAACAGTAAGTGCTAGGCAAATACAGATAAATTGTGGACATGGCAATGATTCAGTAGCTTTCAGCCTGGGACTTTGCTGTCTTGCTAATGCCAGCACAGTTATAACTGCCTGTAAATTACTGGGACTGAGTAAAAATAGGCACTTCTATTAAAAAGCTTAATTGTGTCTTTTTATATAGTTTAGTGTACAGTTGTGTTTGAGTAAATCACAGGTATCAATCCGGTGTAACCTCCAGAAGGTGTGTTTGCATATCGCTGGCGAAAAACCACTTCAATAAAACTACTCCTTCCTGACAGTACTGTAGCAATTGTGGATTTGTTATTACATGGAATTGCTGTGATTTTAAAAATGTAATGTAATTTTATAACAAATGGAATATGTGAAATGCATTGCTTTTGGCGTACATACTGCTCGTTGCTGGTAATTACATTTTAAGTTGTGTAGTTTTGCTCGGGCACGTACTGTAATTTTTGCAGCAGGCAGTTTCCCCACACTAACAAAGAGGCTGTGTAGTTATTCCTGGCTTGGATGTGTTCAGAACAGTGTTTTACTTCTCATCTGTGATTTCAAAGCGCTCATGAATACACCTTTCATGAGCGCAGTGGTGGAAATAAAATATTTAAGACTTTTTGTAGTAGCCTCAAAACTTGGACAGTCTTTTAAACACTTTTGGGAAGTTGTAATAACTTTAGGAACCCTTGGCTTCCTTTTTATCTAGCTTTTTATTTTGCATTGAGCTTGGAAATATTCTCTGGGAGCAGAATTATAGGTCTTCAGGACTCTTAACATTTGAACATAAATGATTAGTCTTTTGTCAGTTGGTGAATAAAGCACTATTCTTTACAATTCTGTTTGATTTTCTGTGTTTATATATAAACAATTGACGGATGGATGGATGTCAATTGCTTTGCCAGTAGATGGTCCGAGCATTTTCTTTTTTGATTTGAAGATTTGAAACTGAGTCATATAAGCATGTATACAAAGAGGAGCCTTTTTTTTTTTTTTTTTTTTTTTTTTTAAGAGCAAATGTATATTTGTGCTAATGTAAACTTCAATCAAATGTTGCTTAAAGCAATAAAGGTGGTAATGATTGCAGCGTTCTGGGATCTGAAACCACACCATGCAAGTGGGAACTCATTCATTTAAAGCAAGAACTGGAACATGGCCAGCATACATTATTATTATTCTCATTTCAGTCAGGTCTTTGTGCTCCTACTCTCTCTCAAACTCTTTTCTTTTTGAAACACTGCATTACGTTAGAGTAAAATTTGAAAGTTAAACAACGAAACATCTGTTTTCTCTATAAATAATAATACAGACGCACACTTACCAGTGAAAGCTGGTGCTGCATTACAATACATTTATTTGTGCTGTGCCGGTTTGCTGCAGATTTCTTCAGGGTTATGGTTTGACAGGTCAGAACACCTCCTTTTAAGCCCATACAGGTGTGCGTGAGTTATGAATTGAATGGTGCTGCTTGAAGCAGAATGAAGCAGTGTTCAGATTCTCGGTAAAGCATTGAAAAGGATCTACTTGCTCTAGTTTTTCTCCTAATGCAGCACCTTACACCCATGCTTGCTCTTTGTAGAGCTTATGGTCTCTTAATAAAATGAGCTCCACTATACAGGTATACAGTCAGGATGAGGTGATATGTCAGCATGCTTTGTGTTACTTGCCTTCAGGTTTACTGCCTTACTAAACTTCTGTTAGAAGGTACTTTGTGGATTTTATTTCTTGTGGCTACTGACACAACTCTTATTTGTTGAATTAACTTTAACTGCTTTCCCTTTGGGAATTTGTTAGGTGACCTTGACCTTCTTGAGACTGTGATTTAAGTTTGACCTTGCCTTGATCCAAAAAACAATGCCTGAATGAATGTATTTCAAATGATTTGACAAGCTGAATCACTGTCACTTTAAATCCTGTTGTCCTGCTGTAGCATTAAACAGAGATTGGATAGGCAAGTGTTACCAAGAGTGCACTGACGGGAAAGTGATTTATTTTTGACAGTCACACGATGCGCCCTGATATAGCTTAATGAGATGGGTTGATTTGACCTTTCATTATATTTAAAGTAGGTGTGCATATTTTAGATGATTGGCTGGAATCTAAAGATCCATTCTTGCGAAGGCGTTTGTTTTGTTTTGAGACCAAGTCATTTTTATATTGCTGTGTGAACACAAAAAGGCAAGTGCAAGGCCACACAATTTCAAACCACAAACGGCAAGGCCGTGGTATACCCCGTGAAGCAGCCCAGCCCTCCCTGACTGCTGTTAGCTGCTATGCTGCTGGAAACAGCTGTAATTTCTAAAGAGGCCTCTTTTTAGTTGCATTAGTTTAGGGGAGGATATGGGTTTATACAAATCATATAACTTATGAATTGTGAGAACTGGACATTAGAGTATTAGAACTTGTAATTGCGCAACAGAACAGATTGGCTCTCGCTATATACACACATGATATTATATATATATATTATATATAGTAATATATATATATATAATATATATATTATATTATATATATATAATATATAAAATTTTTTTAAATCTTTTAATGTAGTTATGTTTTCGTACAATGGAAACACTGTTTCCTTCTATGATGTCATGCTTGAATTGAGATGCAGTGCGATTTGGGGAAATCTGATTGTGTTTCACAGAACTGAAAGACTCCTTTCATTACCTGTGAACAGAGGAGATATGTTTGTCAGATACCATCACAGTGTTGTATTGTATGAGAACTGCCTGTATTCTACTAGTTTTATAGATAAAGTATTTCCTCTTTAATTACAGGGATATTGTTCCGCATCCTGATAAGGTAGTGGAAGGATTCTCTTTAATTATTATTTTATTGAGGGGGTTCACTACTACTCTTTCAAGAGTAAGATTTTTCAGAACACTTCTTTTTACCCCCAGATCAGGTTTAGTGGAAAGTAATCCACGTACTTATGTAGACTTTACATTTTGCCTTAAAAGAATTAATCAGTGACGCTTCTCATTTTGAAGTCTGTAAACCAACTGTATTTCGTAAATAAAGCGTTTGAATAGTGGTCATGTTGTCTTTCATCCCTCCCGTGGCTGTAATTAAGACACTCTGTTCAGAATGCTTCTACTAGATGCAAGAAAACGTACATTCCAAAAGTTTTTGAACTGCTGTCTTCTTAGTGTAAGGTTATACTGTGTGGTTTCCAATTCAGTTTTAGCAGAATTTCTGGTCTGCGGTCCATAGTTACTGTCTGGAAGTTTTGTGTGTTAACAAAATCATCTAATGTCGTCTATGACATACCACTGTGTTTTATAATCACTGCGAAATACCAGTGATTGAGACCATTCTCGACATAACACTAAGCCCTGTGTGTGCACACCTGCCTTTCCTTTATTATACAAGTATAACTTATTTGTTTATGCTTTGATAAGAAATAAGTATGCCTAAAACACACATTTTTGTGTTTTTTTTTTTTTTTTTTTTTTTGTTCTAGGGCAATAACAGCAGTCATTCCATCAGTTTTAATGGAGATGGGTTCCTAAACATTGAAGGCGCCCCTCAGCTGCCAGGGAAGCCACAGGGCCATTCGAGTCAGCCTGGGGCAGATTACCTGGAGCGGCCAGAAGTCTTACTGAGGCGAGAGAACAGCACCGCAGAGGCCCGGCCCGTGATCAAGTCTGAGGTGCCCATCCACCTGATCAGCACCACCAACCAGCTCCACAAGCAGACTGGCGTGCAACAACGCATCCCCACCAAGCTGGCTCTCCTCTCCTCCAAGGGCAAAGACAAGGGCAGCAGAGGCAAGGGATCCCACAGAACGGAAAGCGCAGGTCAGCAGGGGGCAACAGGAAGCTGCTGTTGAACTTGTAAATTTTTAAGTTTAGATAAAATGAGTTTTGTCCCATCTGCTTACCACCAACTGTACTGGCAGAAAAGATTCGCCGAGGCTGTGTTATGTTGTTCCTCTGTCCTTCCTATTTGTCCATCATGTTGTTTTTATTTTGGTTGTGTTCCTTGCACTGTGAAGGTGTTTTGTTGACTGATTTTGTTGGAAAAGGACAGAAGTGACAAGTGATTTGGATTTTACTTATGTGGGCCTTTTTTCTTTAAACAGCTGCAGACCTGAGGCAGTTGCTACCGCTCAGACTGTCTGGAAAGGAGGACGGTCCTTTAAAAAGCAAGAGGCCTGCTAGTCCAAATCAAAACTTCCAAAAAGGTACAGGAGACATCCCTGAAATGCAGATTGGGTTATGTTTTGGGTGGAGAGGAAAAATAGAATTATTTGGGGGGGGGGGGGGGGGGGGTTGGGGGGGGGGGGGTTATAATTTGTTGAGGTGCTTGTTACAAATTCCTGCCAAATAGAGGGATGGAAATCATACTCCCGTTGGATAGCAGTTTGATCCATTCCTAGTTTTGCTAAGAGTTTAAGGAACACCTGTGCTTGTTCTGTAGACACTGTGGCTAATTAGGCTTGGGTGGGTGAAACTGCTATGCATTAGGAGCCTTTATTTCCCATCCCTGAAATTTTATATATATATATATATTATATTTTTTTATGATTTTCCAGAACCAGCAAGCCCTCCAGACAACCTTCCCGATGCCACTCATCTGCACCCACACGGTATGCAGAAACACAACCACCAGGGATCACCACAGGCCCTCTCCCCACAGCCCAGCATTACTGAGGAGGTGACCAAGGAGGACGTCATCTTTTTCTAGTCCAAACTCGGGAGAGGGATTTCTGGACAGCTGGTCGCACATTAGAAAGATAGGCATTGAACATAATTTAGCTACTGTGGAGGGAGGGGAAAAAAGTAAAAGGTGATTTATTTTTAAAACTTAAGGTACTTTTGTTTTTAAACTGCAAAGAATGTATTTTAATTTTGCTAATAACCTGTGTTTTATAATTAACCTAGTGTAATTTTAATCCTGATCGATAGCCCATAGATGCAGTTAAAACTGTGATTCGTTGCATGAAGAGATTCTATTTTTATTTTTTTAATGGTTAATTTACTTGCATTTCCAAAGACCAAGACTTCCTGATGCAACTGCTGGTGGAGTTAGCTGTAGTTGGCTTTGTGGGAAGTGTTTGAAATATTAAAAAAAAAAAAAAAAAAAAAAAAAAACTTGACATTGAAGCATTAAAACACTGCTGTGAGTTGTTGTTGAATACATGTGCTGCACTGGTAATCGTTCTCAATAACTGGGGAGGACCTCAAGGAAGTACGTGCAGTGAGAATACGTTCCCTGATAAGCACTGTGCTTGGAGATCCACGCTTATTCATGTAGCAGACAACTGTCACACTGAACAGGAAAAGGCCAGCTGCACCACATTGTGATTTGGCTCAGAAATTGGTAAATTCACTTGGGTTTGCCTACATTCAGTCAAGCACCCAGCAGAAAGCTGTGACCCCATTTGGATCACTCTTCTCGGTCTGCGTGTCAAGCCTTGGTCAAGGGACAGTTAAAAGTTTAAAGCAGCAGGACTGATCCGTTAAACCTGTACTTCTTTCAAGTGCTTCAGCAGGGCAGTACACGGCCTCACGCTGCCTGACAAACTACTTCTAGATACATATTATCAACGACTTGCTGTGGCCAGATTAATTTCCCAACCTGTCCTCAAGCAAACACTTGTGGGAACAGCTTGGGAGACCAATTCTAAACAGACACTTGTTGGCACTCCCATGGTGTTCTTATTGTGGGTGTCTCACTTTGGGGGTTACGAGGTTAAAGCAATAGTAACGTGTGTTAGTCTGTCGCTTACAGGTGTAAGTACACGGCACACAGAAGATAACAAAAAGTACTATAACATGAATTGTAGGTATCTTTTTAAGGTCATTCCCAAGGCATGGGTTACCATGAGGTAAGCTGAGGTAACTGGGTTTTACACAGTTCAAAAAATAGGTTCTTATTTTGAGTTTGATAAGTCCATGTGTAAAAGGAGGTGGGGGGGGGGGGTTCTTTCAGGATTGCATTCGTGAACATGGAGATCTGGAAACAGGAGGCACTTGGTTTGACAATTTAACAGAGGGCTTCTGAGGTGCTGTTCTCAGTAGTTTTACTGTTCTGTAAGAAAATGGTTATCACATTGTGTTCTAGCCCATACCTATCTTGCACAAATTCAGACTGCCACTCCTTACTCACATTTCTATGTGGCTCTGGGACAGCAATGTATGTGTGCATTATTTGTATAATACACACACACCATTCCCCTCAACTCAACCGTGTAACTTCATGCCCAAATTATTAATTTAACTTCCTTATGAAAGGGCCAACAATGCTACTGTATGTGGTTCAAGTTTGCCAAAGCTTTAATACTTTTTTAAAATATAAATATATATTTAGGTAATTCTATTTACAACACGGGGGAGCTCAGCTTGCCTCAAGGCATTGAGTAACAACCTAATTTAATGCTATTTAAAGGGTCTTTTAAAATAAATGTTATGATGCATGAAAGGATGCTCTGCATGTGTTTAAAACAGCAACCCACTGCACATCTTACAGGGCCAACAGCAATGCATTCTAGTAGGGCAGTGATCACCCAGAAAAAGGTCACGGGACACAGTGGTGCCTAAATATTTATGCGAAAACTGTACATATTTTTTTCCTTATTTATTTTCTCTAATAGAATTGTACTTTTTATTATTGCTCGTTTTTGTTGATTTTAGTAAGGATTTTGTTATTTGGTTACTGATACATACGACTAGTAAATGCAGAAGTGACTGCAAACTTCCTGAAGTCTCATTCTCCTTCTGCAGAGAAGGCAGCAGATGTTGTTTTGCGTATTTATTAAACAAACAAACAAAAAAAAAAAACGTAGTGATAAATCATGTTGATTAGTCTTAAAATATTAAAAGGGTGATCGGAATATACTAGCATTTGCTACTTAAAGCAAAACGTAGAACTAGAAACAAAACCATGTTGCTAACGGATTTGGACTTGTTAGTCCTTTTAGTAGTTCCAATACTCTTGGTCTTAAAATGAGTGAAAATATAAGCATGAAAGAGTTTTACTGAAGGAAATTGATAACACTTTTGGTTTTTTATTTACCTTTTGAATAGAATAATTCCTTGTGACTGCCAAGGATAATAATGGAGTATATTTTAGTTTCAAGAAAACACACGCGCACATACAAATCTGCTTACAGCACCTTGCTGCATTTTTTGGCTTTAATAGTTGTGCCATTGTGTACTGTCAATAAATATTGCCTTTTTTAGTTTGTATAAATGCATTTTTCAGATTTTTATATGAACTGTTGAGCACTTTATAACATTTCTGCATATGAAATACTATTCTTTTGGCGCACTCTACAAAAGCAGCAGTTGCGTTTTTATATAAATAAAAACAACATGCTAATGCAACAAGCAGTTTGTTTTTTTATTTTGGTTGTGTAGCTGAAATAGTTGTGAAACTGCGTCACTGTCTTAATTGGCTTCTCTAGCTAGTCCCTCTTTTATATACGAAGGTGATATAGTCCTGTGTATTTCTTACACTTTAGAAAAGTTCACATTTTTTGAAGGGGTGTTACGGATATGTATTTCAGTATATATGTTGTAAATAATGGAGATTTTCTGTACTGCCAATTACACTGTAGACACCTATTTGTAGGTCATTGTTTTAATGCTGTAAAATGAAAGGGGAAATGAATGTTTAAATACTGTATTTTGTTTAATTTGTGCACTTCTGTATGTCAATTGTTAACAAAATCTGTAGCACACTGAACAATGATTTTTACAATTGTGATGTTATCCACTGCATAGAGAATTGCAGAATTACAAAACCTGCCATAGTGAAAAAAATGATTTTACCAATTAAAAAAAAAAAAAAAAAAAAAAAAAAAAATTTAAACAAAATAAGTGTTTCTTTTATTCTGTCACAGCACAAGCATTTCCTTTTAGATTTATGTTTGGTTCATTGTTTTTCCCCTCTGCATGTTGATCTATTCTCCATCCTCTGGGAGTATAAAGGACATGCATTTAAAAGTGTGCATTTACTTTGCATTTGCTCCATAAACAGTATTTTAATTCAAAAGCTGAGTTTTGTATGTAGCTCTGCTATTTCTTCTTGCTGGAACATGTACTGTGAATATCTAACTTCCTTTCAAATAATATTTTGTTTGAAAATAACACTTGCATTGTAATAAACAAGGTGATTCCAATAACGTACCATACGGGGGGAGGATGGGACATTAATTCAAATCTTGTTTGAATACAGTGTGAAAAGACCCTAAGCTTTTAAACTTAAACCTCTGAATTTAACAGCATGGGACCCTGCTTTCTTCTGCTCTTTTAAAATGTAATGGTTTATGCGATTTTAATTTGCAATGGGATTGCTTCTCTTACCCTGGCATTGACCCAGGCTGATGTAATTGTAGCGTTTCCTTCCTTTTGAAGAATTGAAGCTGATTTTAATTGGCTGTATGTTTGTTGGTTCTGTTTCAATTATTTTTATGAACATTTTTGAAAAATATAATTTGCGACTGATTACAAAAAAAGTACAGAACAATAATAACAAAAAAAAATCATTTGAATTTCTGTTTTTGAAATAATTTGATGTTATATAATTGACACAATGAGACATATAAAACATGACCTTGTTAAGGGATCCTAGCAGTGGGCCCCATATTTTTAAAAAGCAGTTCAGTCCACCTCGATCACTGCAACAGCATTTCCAAGTATAAAGTGTGAAGCGTACGAAATATGCATGAAATATGCTCTCTATTCCCCTTTCCAATATTTTAGAACTAGTTACTTTTAATATTATTGATGAATAGCTTAATATAACGTTGAATTATCTTTGGTTCTAAAACATTCAAGAGTCACCTAAAGGAGCTGTAATGATAATAATTTCATGGTTTATTTAAGGTAGGAGAATCGCTCCCTTTTGAAATGTTACTGATGTGAAAGAATGGCTGTATTAAGATCCAACACTGTTTACATCATTAAAATAGACCATTGTATGTTATACTTGGAGAAGCAGGTTGATGAATGCATTCTGTTGCATGCATTCCAGGTAAAACAAATGCTATTTCACTGATATGTTTACTTTTTTTTTTTTAAAAAATACATGTAAAATGATCATTTAAGTTTCTCAACGTGGGAAGCACAGAAACACTGACAAAGCTTTACTGTTCCATAGAAATAGTCTTATCGGAAGGATTAATGACTGGATTGCCTTGATGATGGCTTTATCAGGAAAACTCATCTGTCAGCAAATGTCTAAATAATGCATCCTTTGTAAAGAGTGCTTCCTTTTCTTTTCACCTTGGGAGAAAGTGCTTTGCGATTTTGATTATTTTACTTTTTTTTTAATTGCTTTTGCGAATGGTGCTCCATAAACTTTTTGGGTTTATGTTACCTAGCAATGCACAACAGAGCTAATTTGCAACAACTGACCTTTCAATTATTAAAACTGAACATATTTTTTACCCTGGTTTTCTCCCCAATTTAGTGTGTCCAATTATATATGTATCCTTGGCTTACCACTCGCAACTCGGGGAATGGAAGCTGGAGCACACGTCCTCCGAAACGTGCTCTTACCGATCTGTCATTTTTTGCACTGCACATCCACAGCGAGGCCACCAGACCTTTTGTGCCAGAGGACAACACAGATCTGGCGGCTCCACTGCAGAACTACAAGAGCCCTATCGGCCACAGGGGTCGCTGGTGCGCGCTAAGCTGTGGATTTCCCTGCCGACCTAAGCCCTCCCTACCCGGGCAGTGCTCGGCCAATTGTGCGACACCCCCTAGGGGCTGTGATCCCACAGACTATAGGGCACATCCTGCACTCCAAGTGGAGCGCTTTTACTGGATGCGCCGCTCGGGAGCCCTGTATCATCTTAATCCCAAAGTACAAATATTCTCATTTGAATAACAGCATGCCTAAGGGAACTGTCCTAAGTGGGGGACAGTTTTCTGCAACCAAAAAGTAAAACTATTTGAGGTTTTATTTTTCCAATGGCTTTCCCAAACCAATGAGTCACTGACTTTTCCCAACCGTGCATATTCAGCGTTTTTTCCATGTATTCTTGTCTTTGAATGTCTCTGAGAACACCCCCCCCACCCCCCCTTTTTTTTTCTTTGGAATTGAAGACTTGATTGGTTAGAATCCAATCTCCAAAAGGTTAGAGAAACTAGTTAGTTCACTTTAGTCCAAACCGGGTATCTTGAGGCCTAAACTCAGGATTGGATTTCCGTGCGCTAAAAACTAGGTTTGATCCAAGAAAAATCGAATCAATGAAATGGGTTACTACCCAAGCTACAAACAGAATTGGATGGATTTTTGTACTACTGAGTTAGGCATTCTGTCTGAATAAGCCTTATTATCAGCCTGTGAAGAGATCGAATGCCTATAGGCTGCTGCTTTTTCATCTCATATACCCCATGAGATGCAGACTTCATATGTGCAGTTACGCGCTGTACAAAGACCCATTATGTATTGCTAACCTTGACCTCAAGCCTAATATAGCTATTGAGGTTGTGTCATAGATTCTATTCAAACTTCTACTTGCTTGTAGCACATTAGGTTGCACCACAGGTGCTGTTTGTGTTTAAAACACTAGTTTTACTTTTTAAACAATAAACTTTATATAGCGCCTTTCATAGTGGACAACCATCACAAAGCGCTTTACAAGATACGAGACTAGGGTGTGGGAACTAGGCATCAGTTGCAGTCACTTACAATGTCTCACCCGAAAGACAGAGCACCAGGAGGTTAAGTGACTTGCTCAGGGTCACACAATGAGTCACTGGCTGAGCTGGAATTTTAACTGGGGATCTCTCGGTCACAAGCCTGTTTCTTTAACCACTGGACCACACAGCATGTACCAAATAGGCTCCCTTTGGCTGTCCCTTGGCATTCATGGAGATATTACTGGGATTTTAAATTTTGAACTGGTTTTGCTTCCTGCACAGTTTCCTGTTTGCACAAAGAGATTCGGATGACAGGCTCTTTCAGACACTGCCGATTAAGAAACCTAGAGGGATCCCTGCCCAGTTTCTCCACAAGGCAGTAAAGCAATTTGGTTATAAAAGTGGCCTGTGTTGGTTTTAAATTGCTGTACTGTAACAGTGTGTTAGGGTGTGAAATCAGGGTCCGCGCTTGGGGCTCTGTCTGTTTTTCCACTGCACTGACGTTTATTACCCTGTTAAAAGGCAGCAGCTCTGTTTTGTTTATAATGATAATCACCAGGCTGTCTGCGTTACTGAGATAAGACTCCCAAGAATGTACATTTAACCCAATCTATGATCGAGCCTTTGAAGTTCCAGTATTGATACATGTGATTCTAAACTGATTGCAGTAAGGATTGGTATTTCAGCCCCAAATCAAAGCCCGGTCATTGAAATTCTGAAAGTACTGTTGTGCGTTTTAAATACATTTTTCAGGTGGGATATTTCCACTTACAATGGGAATAAGAGGGCACTATTACAATTACAGATAATCCAGCGCACATGCATTCGAATAGCAAACTTGTCCTTTTTTTTTCAGTCAGATGAAAACAGCTTTATGCTAAATATTCAAAAGCTGCAAGGCATTCAAATATTGTTCTGTGTAGGATTGGGGGGGGGGGGGGGGGTTTGTTAAATTAAGGTCAGGCTTGTACTTTGCTTTATCCTTCAAGTGTTTTTGACATATCCAAAATAACATCATAGGAGTAACGACATTTATCTCCAGCTCCTCCTTAATGGCAAATACAGCCACAGACATCACAAAATCCAATGGACAATCACTATGGCTATTGTATTGTAACCCTGCACATACTGCATGAAGGTAAATGCTTGATTAAACCTACATTTCTCCAACTAGGTGACTGAAAAACAACCTTTGTGCAATTTTAGTTTCATGGTTTTGTAGTTTATTTTGACCACTCTTGCACTCGCATGTCAACGTGGGGAAAATCTAATTGCAAAGTCAGAAACTCGTTATAAACCAGTCTCAATAAAATTGTTAACAGAATTAAAAAAAAAAAACACACACACGTTTCTTACAATTATAAATCAGACACTACATGAAATATTATGTGCACACTGAATCTTTAACCTGTTGCCGGGAACGTAGATTTATTGATCAAATTATTTATTTAAAGACATGTGCTGCTTGGCTTTCTTCGAATGGGAGGAGGATTGATTGTGGGTCTTCCGTTGCTTCAAAGTTGGAAATATCAGACGCAGCTGCAGAATGGAAGTGATTACAGAGCTGATGAGAGGGTGGGGTGCTCCAGAGGGATAAACTGAGATTTCAGAACCTAATCTTCAGAACAAAGATTTCTGTCTGCTACTGAGATGAAGATAAAGTGCTTGGTTTGCAACATGTGTCACAGAGTTAAAACATTGTGTGCCTATTCCCTATCCTTCCTCACTGCAGTCATTCCTGTGGCTCTGCTGAAATCATGTAGCATAAACCTCCAACAGTAAAAACAATGGAAACTGTTTAAGGCAGTTACTTTGCAGTTACGTTATGTAACTACTGGAACATGAAATAAAGCAAGCGGTGTGTTTACAGTTTTGCAGTTCCAAGGTGTTGCACAGAGTCCTTCCAAAGCTGCTGGGTTTTCAAAAGCTTTCCTGCAGCACGTTTTTAAATGTCCATGAACAAACCAGTGAGCCGCAGGAGGTCTGGGGCTGCCAATAAAAATGCTGGAACAAGTCTTTTTATTACATGAAAACCTCACACTACAACCCAGTGACTCTGCCAGTAGCAAACAGCTGGCAAGAGAGAATGGCATTCAGAAGCTGCAGATCTGAAGCCTTCTGTTGTTCAGCTTGAAAACTATGTTTGCCCATCAAACACAGGCCCACTCATTGCAGTTATGCAAACTGAATACTCGGGTCTCCTTGTGCAGCTACTGGCCATTCTGTCATAGACCGGCTTATTGGGACAGCGGTTTCCAAATTGGGTGGACGAGGACCCCTGGGGGGGCTGAATTTACCACTGTTTTTTTTTAACTGTGCTTTACCTTCTCTGTGCTTCCCATGTTTTCATTATGCTTCACTACACCTTGCTTTGGCAAACCACAGTAAATGTTTATAAGGGCGAGCTTATATAGAGGGTTTATGTAAGCAGTAATTGAATTATTGAAGAGGTGTGTATTATACACATCAAAGCATGTTTTTCTGCGCTCCCAAAGTAGTCGAGTACAGTATATGGATGCTCAACTGGGGCTGTACTGATTCACTATGTAAACATAATAACTGTTTTCAAAAAGCTAACCCAAATCGAAACAGTAAAAGCAACACAGCGGCATGAAGTCTGAGCAGTTAGCTTTCATGCTTTCCCAGCTACAGAAACTGCCGCCCCCCCCCACCGTGCACATCTCTGTCTATAAGAACAGCACGCTGGCTCAGAGCCTTGCCCTGTACACCGTGCTGCAATGAGCAATGACAACATTCGGCACCTATCTTCCAGTGGTCTGAACCTGTTCCCACTTGTTTGACCACAGTCGCTTTCCATGATGGCTCCTCCTGTCCCGAGATTTGCAACATCATTCCCTCTTTCCTTGGATCAGCCATTCACCCCCTTGCTCTTTGATGTTCATACCACCTACAGTACCGAGACATTCATGTGGTTGGATATTATTAAAAGGAGCTAAAAAAAATCATTTTGGGTGGGCTTTGTTCAAAGTGTTTATCACGGGTGATGGATAATGATTGCAGTGGGGTTAAAGTCAGGAAGCACTCATGTGGTTTGATTGCCTGCAGCGATTTTTGTGCCTAACCGCAGGGAGAAGGGCGTGCCAACGCAGCCTAATGATAAGCAATGCAGGAGGGGAAATGATCCCTTTGCTCGCTGCATGCAAAGAGCCTTGGAAGAGGGACCTCTGACACTGGCAGCCGAGCCGAGACTGAAACCTGGTTTATTGAAACCAGGTAAACATCCGAAGCAATATTCTGCCCTATCAGCCGAACTAAGCTATAAACAGGGATTCTGCAGCAATAAGGCGCAAGGCCTTTGGTCCTTTTGTCTAAAGTCTCCTGGGCGTTTCCTTAACGTTTTCATTGCCACTCAAGTGCGATAATTAGCTACGGTTTGAGTAGTTGGATGAAAATCTATAGCCCTTTTCCAACTCTTCCCATTTGCTCAGAGCTTTATTTCTAACAAATCTTTTTATCCCATTAAGGGGTCAATCTGCTCCTATCCCAGACCTGCGCTACCATAGAGTATGTTCCCATTTCTAATATATTTGATATCTATATTTGTTTACCTGTTTAATATTTTAGAAGCAAGGTCAGCGGGTGAAAATGTGGTGAGTTAATAATGGTCTATATTATAATATTAAACAACTAATCAATTAAATATTCTGGAAATGTAACTGGTATTAATAAACATGCCAATGTCACCTACTGTATCTAAAACACAAGGCCACTTGTAGGTGAATAAATATCTTCCCTTCAATTGCAAATTCAAAGCCATTGAAATTCCTTTAATAGCTATCAGACCAATGAAGGTACAGGGTTTGCTCCCATTTAAAATGCTATATAGAGCTGGTGGTATTATATGGGGCAAGCAGGTGCCAAGACCATACTTCATTATAATCTCTCAGCGGTATAAAGAGCCACTTTATAAAACATGGTTTAAAAATGAAAAGTCCTAAAGGGTTATGAATAGGGCTCAGAGAAACACAGCAACTGCGGATGAATTCTAATTTTTGTGTTTCATGCACAGAATGTCCTACAGCTGTGTTTGGAGTACTGTTACTATGCAACAGGTATTAGCATGACTGTAATGTACTAATAAGTCCAGTAATTACCTCCTACATAATATGCATGTACAGAAATATAACCTTGCTGATCCCCTCAATCTACAATGCCTGACTCTATGGTCACTCCCTTCTTTCCTTTCATGGATACAGAAGCAATCTGAATACATGTCCCTATTGCAACACACAAGTACTGATATACAGATCTCACAGACTGCAATGAGTCCTCATCTGTCTGGAGTCAGCATGGCACATTGGGAGGGCTGTGTTTTCGGCTGTATCATTAAACCAAGATCCTGTTGGCTTTGTAACCATTGCAGATCCCCGTGCAGATATTACAATGACAAGCCGGGACAAAATTCATCCAGACGTGATTCACTCCTTCTTCTGAGGAAGCTGAGTCACTTGTGAATGTACTGTACATGCATGCATCACTTCCCTGGGTAAACATCATAAAACAAGCAGTGTTTGTCAATGAATGAACCTGCATTTTCAGGCTGTGGGGCTGGCCTTGATAGTTTTCATTAAGAGGAATAAAGCCGGGGAGAGGGTTTCTTCGGCTCACCTGGTAAAAACATGGCTGGGTGGTGTGCAGGGTGAGTCACACAGGCAGGGGAGCGCAGGTTCACGTGCTGGCTGTGTGCCAAGTCACTGGTCTTCGCTGGGGACTCAGGAGTGAGCGTTGCATTTGCTTTGGTGCTGGGTTAGGGAGACATAACTGGCAGAGATGGCTTCTCCTCATCGCGCCACAGCGGACTCTACCGGCCAGGCAACCTAGTGAGCACACGCAGGGCTGGCCTTTGACCTCCAGATGAGGGTAGATTGCTAACATCCGTGTCAAAGAGGAAACCTACCCTGCTTACTGTGTATATAGACTGAGAGAGCAGGGTGGGCTGACAAGAGTTTACATTGTCATGTGGTTTAAATGGAATGAGGAAGGCTGTCCAGTCCCTCCAGACAAGCTCAAAGCCAGGGAAAGGCAGATTTAAAGAAGCTGTGATAACAACTCTGTGAGTAACAACAGAGCCCAGAACCACTCAGAACGCTTGCAAACAGCATCAAAAGAGATTTGGTAAGATTCATTCTGCAACGCTCCTACTCTGCAGGTCTGTTACCATGCTAAGATTGTTTCTTTGTCTGGAATTAAAAGTGCACTTTGTCTTTCCCCAGGAGCAAACTTGACGCAGTAAAGCAGTTGAATTCTTTATCATTTGAATAATGCAGTACACCGCAGAGGAACAGGATTCGTATCTGAGCTGATTTCATCCACACAATAGCTCATTATACATGTCAGAAAAATATTTTGGCCTTCATTAATCCCATCCTTAATTGCCACACAAATTCAAACTTGAAGGTATCTCAGGAATTTCTCTAATTAAGCTTCATGGCATCCGCTAGGCTTGGTTCTAATTGCAGCTGTTTGGTGGGGTTGTGGTTTTGTATCGAGCTTTCAGAAACAGAATGTGGCTTGTTAGAGACAGCAGCACCACATCACCAGTGCTGCTCTGGCATGCCCTGTTCCTGTGCTTCATCTTAATGCTGCTAGAAAAATACACAACATAGCATGGCTTCATTTTCATAGCGGACCTCGGGGCACCTTCTGTCCCCCTTCAAATTGGCTTCAGCAAATGACAAATACAAGCCACGCGAATGAAAGGACAGTTGTTTTTTTTTTGAGTAGTGTTTTTTTTTTTGTAGTTTTGTATTATGTCTTCTTAGTGAGTGTACTCATGCACTATTTGATATTTCCAGTACAAAAGTCGAAATAAATGCTTTATTTTTCGCCCCATGAAAAAATGACGTTGTTTTCAATTATGCACAAAATGTGATTTGCATGCTTTCTTCCAAGAACTTTGTTACAAACCATGCAACCGCCCTTTCCTTTGAACCAGACCCTGTTTGGAGCAAAAAAAAAGATGCTCTCAGCAGATTGCACTATAATTGAAGCTGAAGTGTCCTCCCATTAAACACAACTGCAGTTCAAGATCCACTATAATTACATGATAATTGCAAATTCAATTAGCAAAGCCTCTTTGTGCCGGCAGCCCTGGTACAGGAATGTTCTGTTGCACTACAGTCTAGAAGACTGTGGTTCTGTGGACTCAGTCTCTGATGGCTTTTCCATATGGATGGCGATGCTGAAACGCTCCATTCATCCACTACCCTCTCATATCAATCTCTGTGTGTGCAGTAACGCTTGACATTTTGTCAACTCATCGGTGTATCATTAGTTGCATCAGTTTTTAATTGGCAAACTGGACTCTGAACCTCTTCTGTAATGAGCCTATTCTGCAATTTGAATGATGAAGAATCATCAGATGTTTTTTTATTGCCAGTGAGTGTATGGATAATACATAAGGTCCTTCTACAAAAATTGGTTGATTTTTAAAGAATAGTTCCTAATTATTTATTATTATTTAGTAATTAGCATAACAACAGTCAAATCATCCCTTACAAAATTTTACCCTGATTTTTTATGCAGATTTCCCATGGCTTTTCCCCTAGTTTTGATATGCATTTACCATTGTTTACTATGCTTTAAAAATGTTTTACCATACCTCTCTGGGCTTTACAATGCTTACCACTGATTTATCATGCTTTCACTGTGCTTTATTACACTTTGCTGTGCTTTTACTATGGTAAGCCTGTATAAGGGACCCTGGTTAGCTCACGCTGTCTGTATCTATTAATCATGATACTCAATGAGTATCTCTGGTCTGGCTCAGGTGGTGTGGTATTTTCAAGGTGAATACATTTCATATGGGAAAACTAACAACAGTATCCACACGTAGTTTACGGACACACACGCACGCACGCACACACACACACACACACACACTCCACCCAGCAGAGGAATACAACCCTTAAAAAACACACCCCACATTCTCGCATGACACCTGTTATAATAAGACCTTACGGACCGGTTTGGCGTAAGAGTTCCCAAAGTGATCCGTAGTCCCTGGAAAATAAATGGGGTCTCACTGCATTTTGTATGCAAGCTTCATATCAAATAACTGCCTTTGTTTCATTAACCAAAAGGATTTGTATGATTATTAATTTTGCCAACAATAATCACATACTGTGCATTGGTACCTCTTAAAGCAGTGGCTGTCACAAGCATGCTTCACTGTAAATCACAGGGGCTGATTATCACATTCAGAAAAGGCTTTACACTGTTCATCAGCTTTCATCTGCAATCTCACACAGCTTCTAGAGGTTTTAATGAAACTAACACACTGCCTTATGCATCCGATTCCCATCTGAGCCACTGTATAAAGTTTAGCTAACCCGTTTGTGGAATTCTGCCCTTCTGCTTATGAACTAGAGTATAGTCAGGTGTCTTTATTCTGGAATGTTTGAAATGTAATTACAGTGGAAATGTATCACTTTGTTATAGAGTCACTTCCTTGTAGTTTTCCTTTTTCGAATTACAGAAAATAAATAAATAATACCAAAAATAATGTATTGCACCTGTGGTAAATCTTTACTAGCAGCCTTAATTTTAACTGTGAAATACTATCATATATATATATATATACTATTATAATATTATAATATATATCTATATATATATTACTTTGCAGATTCCTTGACAAATCAAAACCTTAGTTTTGGACTCGATAAGGGTCGCATACTATTCCCAGCAGTAAGGGAGCCCAGGGACAGTTGTAACACTTTGAATTTCTCCAATCAGAAGCAACCTAGAGTGCCATCGCTCACTGGGCACATGCTCAGTTCAGGTCTCTGTCTGCCTGTGGAAGAGGAGCTGTCTGTGCCCTGAGATTTTATCTACAAAAATCGAATTTTTCACCTAGCAGAGTACATTTTTCTTTGTGTGATCTATCCCTGTGTTATCTAGTTCATGGCTCCAGGCTTTTAGCATTTTCATACTTATAACTTCATTCAGTTCTTGAGTTAAATTCTTGAGTTAAATGAAGTGTACTGTTATTTATTTAATTATTCTTCAAAGAATGTTACATCTAACCTTGGCCACGGGGTCAATTGTAACATCGGACACCTTACATTTCAAGCCCTCTTGCCACCTGTCTATCAGCTCTTAAAACAGAATAGCTATGGGGATTGGTAGAGGACAGATGTAACTTGTTCTGTATCAAAGTCTGGTAAAGCGAGCGCAAATAATCTGTGCCTAATGGAGAGAAAGGTAAAAAATGTTACAACTGTCCCCGGTCTCCCCTACAGTCAGCTAAACCACAGGCATCCACCTGCCCGCCCCCCTGACAAGCCAAGGCACTTTACTCAGAAACCTCAATTCCACTGGTCTCGAGTCGAGGCACATCGTCAAATTCTTTACTGTTGATCTAATTAGCTGAAATCGGAACTGGACACAGTTCAAATCCGGATTCCTTACAAGCTAGCGCTCCAAAACCACACCAGGCAGGCTTTCATTCATTGCCATTTTCCAGTGAAAAGCAAGGCAATGAAAAATTGCCGAAACAGAAGTTTCAAATTTTTGGTGAGTTTATAGTTTTCAACTCAGACCCGGGTTTTTTAAAGAATGCAGTGTTTATACCCCGTCCAGCAATTGAATGGCCCTCACTCTCTTCTTTTTAGAACGTGCTGCAACCATTTAAAATTATTCAACGAATGATATCTTGAGAAATTTCTACGGGTTACACTGTTTGTTTTTGCGGTGCTTAAGTTTTGAAGTGACAATACTGTCTTGTGACAACAAAGTCCCTGGAGGAAAGCGCCGCGGTTAATTCAGAAATAATTCAGCGCCTTTGTGTCGGTGGAGCGTCGCAGCTGTGCGGCTCCCCGGCTCACACAGACACACGCCAATGTTTGGGTGGAGAGACAGACTTTCACAAGACTCTAGAGAGCACCGTCCCTCTCTGGCTCACCGCACCCATTCAAGGCCCTTTCCTCGCTGCTCATTTTGAGGCAGCATTTTAATTATTTTCATTTCTCGGCGGGGCGGTTTGTTCCTTTGTCTACAGCCATGCCTTCAAACGTCTGCTGATGTGTGCGGTTGAACGACGGTTTAATTGCGGGGTCGGTCGAATGCTTTTGAAACTCACTTTGCAGGACAATGGCTCCATTTACTGTCTCCAGGAACCCCTTTTTGAAAACAATGTTTAATCTCCTGCTCTGCCAACCCTGGTGTCTACTTGGTATTTCCAAATATATAAATTAATTTCAGTTCCCCAGTCTGTGCCGAGGCACTATTCAGATGACTGAGGAGGACTCGGGGAACCAATTTTCCTTTAATTTAAAGACACTTAGACAGAATACTAATGCAACAGGGCGGCCACTCTTCCTTTCTTCTGCAGTTGTAGCTGACTCTGCAACCCTGCTGCAAAAGATCCATGTTTGTATGCATTCGCGACTTTAGAGCTTTCAACCTCACCTCACCAACAGGAGGCAGGACAGAATCCGTAACGGCAGACTCTCACACACCTAACAGAAGACATTTATTTGCATTGAGATGCAATACCTCTTAAGAGGAGTGCATTGCCCTAAAGGAACTCCAGCAGAACAGGGCATTGCCTGCAATGACATTACTTTGTGTTATTAGCACACTGGTACCGTGCTACTGTACTGTAACACCAGTGTGCATTGGGTCATAAAAATGGTACCGCTGCAGTACCGTTCTGCAAATGCTGGTCCCATTGCAGCTACCCTTGTGCTAGCAACGCCTCAGTACAGAACCATCGCATTTGGCACTGGGACTCACTCGGAACAGGTTTCATCCACCCACTCCAGGCGGTCACTGTGGTTTCATAAATAAACGCCTCAGAAGCTGACGTGATGGCCTTTTTAAAAAAAAAAGCTATCACTACGACCATTAAAATGTCCTAGCTCCCCGATTTGATTACAGTTTTCTGTTTTGATAACTCTGTCCCAGGGGAGCACACCCAGCTGTTTGTGCAATAGCTGTTCCCATCTGCCGTCTGGGCCATGCTCTCATTGCCACACGCCGTGGGGGAATGGAATTATTAAGCCATCTATCACTCGCAGAGAGGGGCAGCGATGGCTTGATTGAGGCCCAGCCTGCATGTCCCTGTGCCGGGGGGCCTCAAATCTGTGCGCTCCGCTCGGGGTTGGGGGTCCAGAAGATTAGCAACTAAAGACTATGATAATTACAGAGATTTACTCGCTACCAAGTAAACGACACTGAACACTCTGGGAACGGTTCAGAGCGACTGGGGTAAAACAAGCTATTTAAGCTGCTTACTACGCAGTGAAATAATACAAGAGGAAGGCGGTGTGGTCTAGACTCTAGGACTGGGCACAGCGACGTTGTGAAAGACAGTACTGTTTATTTTCATATCCAAATCAACTGATTGGTAATTATATGCCTGCAAGTTCTCCAGAGGAAATCAATGGACGAAAAGTTACCAAGATTGTTTCCCTACATCCCTAGCGTCTTAAACTGAGGGAACACTAAACCACTTTCTGGCTTGGAACCTGGTTTCAGGAGACTAGGTTTCATGCCACTGCACAGCACACCAGGGGAGACTTGGGGTTTGATACAGCAAAGGTGCCTCAAACTAGGTCTCCTGGAACCAGGTTTCAAGCCGCAGTTCCTGAAAAATGAATTTTTAACTGAGGCAAGACGTGGCGATCAATAATCAATAAATCAATTTATCATTGCATCCACCCTCAGAGAACCCCTCCAAACACTTGGTGAGTTTGGCAGTGCAGCAGTTACAGTGCTTGTAACCTCTGTCTCCTCGGTTGGTAACTGGAAGCTTCTCCAGAGCCTCTGGGTTTCCCCTAAAGCTGTGGAAAGTCCCTTTACTCTGAAGTCTTTCTGCATGATATCAGTGTCCTGTAAAGAGCCCTCTGTGAGCAGGTAATGATGACGACTGCGATATGTAGAAAGAGTACAGGCAATTGAAAAAAAAGGTAATTCTCTGGAAGCACAGGGACACGCCTTGCACATCTCAAGGCTCACATTCTTGTCGTTGTCGGTACACACACAGTAAGATGCCTCGTGTGGGCAGCGCGCTGAGGAATGCAGCGATCAGCTTACCCTGCATTGTGTTTGTGTAGCTACTGCAACAGCTGTTTGTTTTTCACACGAAACGCCCAGAGAAAGCATTGAAAACACAAAGATGACACCCGATGTATGCATTGTTTTTAAAAAAGAAACAAAAAATCTATGCTGCATTCATAAAAGTTCAAAACGCTTAAGTAATTAGTCACTTGTAAATAGCTGCTCAGCTCAAGATGGATCTGCAATGAGCTAAGTCAAGCTTTTGGTCTTGTATCATCATGCAAACCTATTACGATATCATATATCATGACAATCTTTACCCCCCCCCCCCCAAATTCCCAGCAAAATACAATCTTAAATAGGGGTGGCTAATACTGTAATCTGTTTCCTTGCTCTTATTACCTTTAGTACCTCTTTTCACAGCCTTTAGGTCATCTTGTTTTTAAAATGCATTTCATGATAAGTTTGATGGTCTCTAAAAGTGCAACAAAGCACCTTGCAGTGTTTACAAGAAACTCTCTTACTTTACATTTGTTGTATCCCTGTGTGTGGTCCAAATCACAGCAACACAGTGTACTGTTCAACCTAATCCCGCTGGTTTTGATATTTTTATTCACACATCATGGTATAATAAATGAACTGGGCCTGGAGCATTTCTCTTATAAATCAGCGAGCTTTCAGTTTATCGCTTACTTCGTGAAATATTTCTAGTGATTGATGAGCATCCTGTTAGATCTGGATTCTCCTTGGATAGAGAGAGCTGTTCGCGTTTTCTGGGGTTTTGTTTGTTTTTAATTCTCTGTGCTCTATTTCTATATATCACAGTTGTCATCAAAATCTCCTGCTACCTCTGCATCAAATATTAATGACTGAATGGATGAACATCACTTCAGACACTTTCCAACACCTTGTGGAATCTGTGCCAAGTCACGTCAAGGCTGTGATCAGGCATGACACAAGGTATGGATCCTAAGAAAGTGGCCAGTCAGCGTATGTGCTTAAAAGCACACGCAATACTGCTCTGTGATCGAAATACAGTGTGTCCCCTAAACTAGAGAATCTGTGTGATCCTGCCAGAGACGCTGCAGCAGCTGAAGTCAAGTAACGCACAAGAGAACACAGCGGATGCAGCGTGGCACGAAACTTTATTATTCATCATCATGTCACAACACAAGCAGCTCCGGGCTGCAGCAACATGAAAAGAAAGAAAGAGAGAACGTTTATAGATTAAAATCACACACAAGCCAGTGGAGAATGACAATTTTTTTTTTTTTTTTTTAAATCACAATTTTAGAGATTTTAAAAGAGGTTTCTATCCTTCCCCGGGTTGCCTGGCTGCTAGGGTGATTCTGGTACTAATAATCACTACACAGTTTGCGAGGACAGCTTGAACATCAGTATGTTTTAGAAAATGGCTGTTTACTCTTAAATTTGCTATTTTTAACATGCAAGGGAAGAACATTCAAAATTGCAGCCCTGTTAGCCAATGTAATATTATTACATGGATATCCATGCCCATTTGTAATAGAATAAATGTTGAAATTTTGAACTTGGTATCTGACAGTAGTCTTTCTGCAAGTTATTTGTTTTTCCCCCCCAAGAGTGAAGGATCACCACACTCAAGGGCAGTCCCAGTTCCACTACCAGTTGCCCAGCTCAAACGAATTAGTTCAACTGGTATGGACTGGAAGAATTTTACACATCCGGCAGCAGACACAACCCCATTTCAAAATTAATTTATTAATAAAAATAAACAGCACACCACACAAACAGTACAAAATCATTTGAAT